>NW_019385106.1:270541-281125 GCF_000671375.1 Centruroides sculpturatus | reverse complement strand
AACAGAGAATAAACTGCCCAAATACCCTTAAACAAAGGAAAAGTATGTCCTTTATGAAGGCATAGAGCCTTTACTACATGAAAATGAAAATTAATGAATACACTGTGTACAGTAATTTACCTGATAAGACAGACCTCAGAAAAATACTTTATGAGGCATAAAGCTGTCTATAATGAAAATTAATTAACTAAGGATTTTTTTGTCCTGCCAGGGTGTGGCCGAGTTATCTGGACTGCCAGGTTATCGAGTGCCAAGTTTTTGAGACTCTACTGTATTAACAAAATCTTGTTTTACTTTCTTCTGGGTTGTCTAATTTAGTGTAAATATCAAATTTGGTTCTAATTAATTACTAAAAAACATAAAATTAGTTTATTTAGAAAACTAAAAGCTACATATAATTTTAATAGTTATTTTTGCAATTTGAAGCTATTAGCTATGAAATTTAATACTACATAGCTATTTTTTAATTATTTAAAATTTTTATTGTGGAATAAAAAGATTTATAATTATGATAAAATTTGAGTTATCAGGTAAAATACATTATTGTGTCATTTGTAAAAATAGACATGTAGGTTAAATAGGCAAAACGTTAAATTAGGAATGTTATTTATTTAAATTTTTATCATCATTCTGTTTAATGCTTTATTTAGCTAAAATTGATAATTATTTTTATAGGTAATTAAAAATTATACCTTTCTGGATTATATATTTGGTGGAACTCAAATTAATTTTACAGTAAGTAATATACTTCATAAAATTAAGTGTTAATAATTAAAATACTTAAATTTAATATAATAATATAAATAATTTAAAATAAAATTAATTTTTGAATTTCACTTAAAATTTATCATATACTGTATATTCTTGATTTTTCTTTAAAGTTTCACAAGGTTATATAAACAATCAGAAATATTCTTTCAGAATTAAATTATTTTTGCTTATACCTGCTTGTTTTAAAAAATTCAAAAATGGCTTTGTTGATTAGATGGATACTACAAAACAGATATTTTTGTACAAATACATAAGATATTTTATAGTAAAACTGCTATTGAAAATACATCATTTGTATTAAATAACATCAGAAACAGAACATGTATTTTGTTTAACTATACAAAATAAGTCACAGAATGAGAAATAAACTTTTAAGAGAAATTAAAAACTTTTTAAAGAAAATTGGAATACTAAGAATAGTTAAGATTGATTAACCATTTTTAGTATAGTATAAATCATTTTATAATTTAAAATTGTATTAAAAGTATTTGACTAAGAACTGTACATTTTAGTTAGTATTAGTTATTGTAACACACCAATAGTGTAAAACCAACTGCCTTGCAGTGTTATTTAATATTAAATAAAAATTACAAATATAAATGTAAGCATTTTTCATAAAGTAACTTATTGTTATCAGGCAATAGAACATATTGCAGATTCTGAAATTATATGTTTCTTCTACATTTATCTTTTTTACAGATTGTTTTTTTAATGTTTTATACGTAAAAATAAAAAATTACAAATGCAGTTTTGCATATTCACTACTTCCAACTCTTTAATACATATTTAATAAAGTAAAAATTGCATTGCAAATACTAGTTGTATCTTGCTTGCTCACCATGTCCAATCACCTGGAACAACCATTCTTCACTGCAGAGACGACCTTTCTTTGTAGGCTACAGCTCTGCACAAATATGTAAACCTGTGGACATTTTAGACTATTTTACATATTTGTGCAGAACTGTAGCCTACAAAGAAAGGTCGTCTCTGCAGTAAAGAATGGTTGTTCCAGGTGATTGGACATGGTGAGCAAGCAAGATACAACTAGTATTTGCAATGCAATTTTTACTTTATTAAATATGTATTAAAGAGTTGGAAGTAGTGAATATGCAAAACTGCATTTGTAATTTTTTATTTTTACGTATAAAACATTAAAAAAACAATCTGTAAAAAAGATAAATGTAGAAGAAACATATAATTTCAGAATCTGCAATATGTTCTATTGCCTGATAACAATAAGTTACTTTATGAAAAATGCTTACATTTATATTTGTAATTTTTATTTAATATTAAATAACACTGCAAGGCAGTTGGTTTTACACTATTGGTGTGTTACAATAACTAATACTAACTAAAATGTACAGTTCTTAGTCAAATACTTTTAATACAATTTTAAATTATAAAATGATTTATACTATACTAAAAATGGTTAATCAATCTTAACTATTCTTAGTATTCCAATTTTCTTTAAAAAGTTTTTAATTTCTCTTAAAAGTTTATTTCTCATTCTGTGACTTAT
The DNA here is from genome assembly GCF_000671375.1 of Centruroides sculpturatus. Taxonomy (NCBI): domain Eukaryota; kingdom Metazoa; phylum Arthropoda; class Arachnida; order Scorpiones; family Buthidae; genus Centruroides; species Centruroides sculpturatus. The sequence goes on along the minus strand of NW_019385106.1, from coordinate 278,835 downwards.
TTTGTATAGTTAAACAAAATACATGTTCTGTTTCTGATGTTATTTAATACAAATGATGTATTTTCAATAGCAGTTTTACTATAAAATATCTTATGTATTTGTACAAAAATATCTGTTTTGTAGTATCCATCTAATCAACAAAGCCATTTTTGAATTTTTTAAAACAAGCAGGTATAAGCAAAAATAATTTAATTCTGAAAGAATATTTCTGATTGTTTATATAACCTTGTGAAACTTTAAAGAAAAATCAAGAATATACAGTATATGATAAATTTTAAGTGAAATTCAAAAATTAATTTTATTTTAAATTATTTATATTATTATATTAAATTTAAGTATTTTAATTATTAACACTTAATTTTATGAAGTATATTACTTACTGTAAAATTAATTTGAGTTCCACCAAATATATAATCCAGAAAGGTATAATTTTTAATTACCTATAAAAATAATTATCAATTTTAGCTAAATAAAGCATTAAACAGAATGATGATAAAAATTTAAATAAATAACATTCCTAATTTAACGTTTTGCCTATTTAACCTACATGTCTATTTTTACAAATGACACAATAATGTATTTTACCTGATAACTCAAATTTTATCATAATTATAAATCTTTTTATTCCACAATAAAAATTTTAAATAATTAAAAAATAGCTATGTAGTATTAAATTTCATAGCTAATAGCTTCAAATTGCAAAAATAACTATTAAAATTATATGTAGCTTTTAGTTTTCTAAATAAACTAATTTTATGTTTTTTAGTAATTAATTAGAACCAAATTTGATATTTACACTAAATTAGACAACCCAGAAGAAAGTAAAACAAGATTTTGTTAATACAGTAGAGTCTCAAAAACTCGGCACTCGATAACCTGGCAGTCCAGATAACTCGGCCACACCCTGGCAGTTCAAAAAAATCCTTAGTTAATTAATTTTCATTATAGACAGCTTTATGCCTCATAAAGTATTTTTCTGAGGTCTGTCTTATCTGGTAAATTACTGTACACAGTGTATTCATTAAGTTTCATTTTCATGTAGTAAAGGCTCTATGTCTTCATAAAGTACGTACTTTTCCTTTGTTTAAGGGTATTTGGGCAGTTTATTCTCTGTTGTATTCTCAAGTAAACAATACATAAAGTACAGTACAGTATTTTCTGAGGAAACACTCATACTTATTTTTTTTAACCCCATTTCCGACAACCCGGCATTTTCACAAACTCGGCCACCCTTCGGTCCACATTAGGCCATGTTTTCGAGACTCTACTGTATTTACATAAAATTTTTCTTGTTATTATTTTATTTATGTAATAATAAATACTGTTTTGAAATGCAATATACCTTACAAGATGATAAATATATTATTCCAGAATTTTTGTAAGAGGATCCTTTGTCTCTCTGTTTCTTTTTATTGATACAAGGCCATTCTAGCTACAAAAAAACATACAAAATTATCAGAATATTGCCTCTAATGTTAAATAACTTAGAATAAAAGTTAATCTATTAATTAAACATAAGAAGAAAAAGAGAAGTGATATTACTCTATTAACCAGGTTATTATCTATTAATTTAAAACTGTAGATTAATTAATTAAAAAGATTTTTCTCTAAATAAGAATTACTTAACAGAAATTTAGGACTATTTTTCAGCCAGAATGCACTGGTATATCGTACCTGCAGCTAGTACCAACTATTAATATTTTTAATGCTATGTACTAGTAGATGCTCAAAAAAAAAAAAATTCAATGTTCAAATTAGAAATGTGGTGACTAGTACAATAAAATTTAATGAAAAGAATTGGAATATTCTACAATGAATGACATGGATTCACTGAAGTTGACATAAAAAGCAAATGATGTGAAAATTCTCATTTCATCATAGACCATCTTTCAATGTACAAATAGTATTCTCTGATAATTGTCTGTTCCCACCAGTGGTGTGCTGTCTGTGGAAGCTGTGGAAGTGCTGCTTCCCTTGTATTTTCTAAAATATAAATATATATTGTGTGATTATTTTCATATTTTAACATACTTTGAAATAATTAAAATTAATATTTTATTATAACTGCATTATGTATCTTATTACAAATTTCTATACTACACATGAAAAACAATAATAAGATTGCTATTTTTGAATATAAATTTTTTATGCATATTCCCAATGAAAGTGCTGTATTGTCGAATATGGGGCAGCTTCTACAGCTATTTGAATGGTGTAAAGCAGCCAGATTACAGGCATTCACACATGCACTTTACAGAGCACTAACCTTGCAGTTTAGCTGGTGAATAATACACACCAAAATATCATATAATGCTTCTAATTATTCTATCCAGGGCTGGCACAGCTTCTCTATCATCAAATATCACCACATGCCACTGGTTCCCACTATGTTCTTGTCAAGAAACAAGAACATAGTAGATATGAAAAGTATTAATAATAATATTTTGAAAGGGAAAGGTAAAAATGTAGTTACAAAAATGACATTTTGCAACTGACACTAAATCTGAAATAAGAAGTAAGGAAAAAGTGTAGAAGAACTGTACAAACTATACAAAACCTTTGGAAAATATTATAAATGTTACAATATAATTTCTAAATGTATACAGATACAGTTATATTGTAAGAAAATAATAAATACTAAAAACTGCTTTTTAGTTATTGTTACATTTTTCCTGGAACAGAACTTTATTTTTAGTCACCTTATATGCATGTCGGCAGTAATTTTTTTTTTTTTAAAGTACTGTACATATATATTAAATTTGAGTTANTTTCATGAAATTTATATAAACACTCAAAGAAATAATATTTGAATTTAAGCTTTATTATTTCTATGCTATTTTCATCTTTGATAATTCTAATGTTTAGTACTTTTTTTTAAACTAAAAAGTTAGCATTTTATTTGAAATTATAATATTTTAATTAAGTATTTAACAATTTCAAATTTACCAGTACAGAATGGATTGCTGTTGTTAAAGTTAATAGCAAATTCATGGGATACTTCCCATGATGGAGGTATTCTTGCTCCAAAACCCAGAGCAGGAAACATTTTATCACTGAAAAAAGTTAATGAATAATTTCAAAAAACAATGATATATTAATTTATAATACAGTAAACTCCCACTAACTCAAACTTAAGTTGTCTGAGTTTATGGAAGTCCAAGGTTAGTGGGTGTTTTCTCTAATGATGTGAAAAAATGAAAATGGATATATGGTACATTAATTTATTACAGTCAGCTGTATACAGAAGTTTTACTGAGCTTTAGTTAGTTATACTGGTGAATTTATTATTACAGGAAATAAATTCAAAAATTCTGTCCTTACCCTGAAGACAAAATTTTATTACTGTGTCATTCTGCAGACAATATTCTGATCAAGCATTGTATCTTCCATTAGAACCTTGATTCAAATTTACATATTAAAGTAATCAGGAGAATGCAGATACAAATATTTCTGGTAAACTTTCTCAATTATTTGCTATTGCTTGTCATTTTATGTTTCAAATTATGAGCAGTAAAAAGGAACTATGAAATGTTACAAAAAGAATGATGATTATTATAATGTTACAAAAGGGAAAATCACACTAAGAAGTTGCTAAATTGTTCAGTTGTGCTCAGAGAACAATATCTGATGTTTGAAAAAATACAATAACATGGAAGATATTAACTAATCATCCATGTGCTGGTGATCATAGAAAGACAACTAAGAGAAATGATAAAAATCTGAGAAATATTTGATGAAGAAATCATAAAAATAATACAAAATAAATGAATAATGAGTAAAGAAAGCAAACTTCTGACAGAACAGTACATCATCAACTCAAGAAATAAAGTTTAAGTTTGGCAACATCAAAATTAAGCTACTACCAATGACTGTACAAAGGAGAAGCAGTTATATTTTGGCTAGACAACAAACACTTGATGACAGAGTAAGTAAGGAGTAGAATTTAGTGAAAAATCATGAATTTATGTGGGAGTTGGTGACTGTAGAGAAATTTGTTTGGAGATGTGCATCAGAAAAATGTAATGAGGTCTGTCTACTTGAATTAAACTGTCTACTGAAGTCTATTAAATTTCCTACAAGTTTGATGGTATAGAGTTGCATGTCCTAGAAGATAACGAAAACCTGTGTATGACAGAAGCCAAGATTTATATGGAAATAATTGAGCAGTTTCTCATACCATCAGTTGATAAACACTTTAATGATTCCAATAACTGTTGGTTTCAAGATGACAATGCTAGTTTCTATTGAGCAAGATAAATAAAGGATTTGTTACAAAAAAGAGAAAAATCAGGTGTTTAACCACTTGACAATGAGAGACGATTATATCCATCCAGGGCGATAGTGTAGCAATGGTGAGGGATGGATATATCCGTTAAATTCTTTTGGGGGTATTGCCAAAAACTAGCCAGAAACTACCATAAAAAAAATTCACATAAAAAATGAATTATGTAACAATAAAAAAAGACTTTTCTTAGACATAACTGTTTACAAAATCTTTTTCCGAAACGGTATTGAGAAAAAATGCGTGGAAAAATACTTTAAAAATTTCCCACATTTATTCTCCACTACTTTGGGATAGCACCATACCTGACTATCCCACTGTTGAAAGGTTAAAGTTGCCTGCCAATAGTCTGGATTTAAGTCCTATCAAGTTAAAAAGTCTTGTCACTTCAAAGGCACCAAAGAAGGAAGGAATTAAATGTAGCAATTATAGTGAATTGGCAAGAAATTGATAAACATTACTGCCAAAGCCTGATACAATCAATGCAAAAATGTATAATGGCTGTTATACATAAAATTTTGTTATGTATTATTTATTGAATATGATCAGAAAATTATGTCTGCAAAACAACACAATCATAAAATTTTATCTTCATGGTGAGGACAAAAATTTCCTGTTAAATTTTAATTCAAAAAGCACTTGTAGAAAAACTGGAAACAAATATACTAATCATACTACACCTTACATACTTTTCCAGCACTAATTTAATCAAAACAAACATTTTCGATCCCATTTAGAGGTCTGCCTCAGGTTAAAAATATGTTAAAATAAAAATTAAAGAAAAGAACTGAGTTCTAATGATAGAACTATAATTACTATTTTTAATAAATCATCCAACACCTGATGCTGAGAAAACGTTTATTAAAGAAACATTAACGTTTTCGAATATATGATATGATATAACCTAATATAATAGGCCATCTTCAGATACAAGTATTCTCAAACTTATTTTTAAATTTACAAAAGTCAAAAAACAAACAACATATTTTATCTTTACCATTGGCTTCTATCTAATGGTAGTGATTCCATAGATAGAAACTTACTCCCCGGGGTATACACTATTCAAGTATGGGAAGATAGATTTGGTTGAAATTTTACATACATAGGTGCCACTGAAAGATCATTAACCTAAAGACTCAGGAAACATAAATGTGATGTTCATACAAATAGTCTATCCACAGTGCTTGCCCACTTGCCGACACCTCCCTTGCGAGTGAAGTGGAGTGTTGGCATGTTATTAAAAAGGGTGTTTGACATCAACAAGTTATGATCAATGAAAGCTTTTGAAATATCCCAAGCATCTAGAAAGGGTGAATGCATTAATTTCAAGAATGAAACATTATCCAAAGCATTGCAGTCTCTAGTTGATAGCCCAATGAGGAAAGAGAATGACATAAGCTCGACTTAAAAAACTTTTGTCAATAACATGTGTATTTATTTTATATTTTTATTTATTTTAATGTTTTCATTTTAAAAATACATAAATTATTTGTTTGCAGAGCTTTTAAAATATGTAGAAAAACAAACGCTATGTAAAACAAATCGTTTGTTTTTCAAATTTTGTAAATTTAAAAATAGCAGTTATAGTTGTACCATTAGAACTCAAGTTTTTTTCTTTAATTTGTATTTTAATACATTTTTAACCTGAGGCATCCTCTGAATGGGATCAAAAACGTCTGTTTGATTAAAAAATTGTGTAAAGTGTATAATGTGATTAGTAAATTTTTATTTCTTATACAAAAAGTTTAATTCTTATGGAAATACTGTAATTTGTTTAATATTTGTGCTTAATTTATCTTAAAAATAAATTTTATTACTAGCATATTTCTTTTCAATTTTTTCATTTATAACTGCTGTCCTACATCATATCCCAGTTCATCAGAAAATTATGCCAAGAGTTGTGATATCCAAATTCCATATATTCAAATTCTCATTACAATAAATGATGTCCTTTAGTATCAATCACAACATTTGAAATGAAATAATTTTAGTATTATGAATATCTTCAAAGAATATTTATGAAAAATTCAAAAATTGCACTAAAATGGGAAATAAAAAGTGACTCCATTCCCAATATCTGTTTTCATATGTTTCAGTTGCATTCTAGCATAGTTGTGCAGTTTAGCAATTTTTATCACAAAATTTTAGTTCAATCATAACAGATTATTCTCAACAGTTATTACAGTATTTTCATATGTCTTTTAAAACGTACTATGCTTCCTTATAATTAATTTTTTACACTCCATTTGCAACATGTACAATAAAAATGAGGATAATTTTACATAAAAAGCTGTCAACAAAATTATATATGTTTGTTTTATTATTGAAAGTGTCTTCAGATGTATTAAATTGCATAAAATAATTAAAAATTTATATCAACTTCAATCAACAACTGTTTCTGATTCTACATATTGTTTGACATCAAATTCAAGAAGTTCATTCTTCTAGAAGTAATACTTTTTTAAGTGTTATGAGTTAGGATTCCATTCTAAACTATTGTACAATTCAATATTTCTAAAGTACTTTTTACAGCAATAGTACCAACATATAATACATATAAGGCACTAATACATATATGTTGACAACTCTATCTTAAAAATCTTCACATACATTTTAATTGCTGTCTTATTGTTTTACAATTAATCAATAAGGATTTAAGAAGAAAGACTATTTTAACAAATAAAATAAGAAAAATACAACATTGAAGTATTAATCTTCACTTTTCATACAACAGTATTGGGCTAGCTTCATTTGCTTATCAATTTAGTTATCAATATGTTGATACAGCTGTTACCAAGGAGAAAGTATATCCATTATTTTGGATCTATTTCTAATTTATTTATTTTCATTAAAAGTATGATAAATCCATTAACAGTTAATATGAAAATATATTTTAAAAATAAATTTTCTTGTTTCTAATTAAAAAAATAAATACCTATCATAATCTTGAATTACATTTCCAACAGCCCATATAGCTTTCATATAATCATTTGGATTATTGCTTATATAATGAAGGGAATTAGGTTCTGCAGGATTTCCATTTGATCCTGTGAAATCAATTGCGACCTGAAATTAAAATTTTATGGTTTATATTTTTATAAATGCAGATTGTTCTTTAAATAAAATCTGATAGGAAAAGACTTCAAACTATGTATTAAAGAATTTTTTTTGTAAAAAAGGGCTGTGGAAATTACAATTTAATAAAGTAAAAATTGCATTGCAAATACTAGTTGTATCTTCAAAATTATTCTTTCAATCACTATATCAGTGTATTTCTATTAATAGGACTTATCATACTGGTGTATAAAATTACAGCCTCAGTTACACAGATTAAAATTGTTTTATTTTACAATTACCTGGACACACAATTTGTGTTTCGGACTTGTATCTCCCTCTTCAGCAGGTATTTGACAAACAAATTCTAAATAAAATTCAAACAAACTTAATTTACCGACAATATTTTTAAAATTCTTATGCCTACGATAATAAATTATAAAATTCATATTATTTTAATGTTCTTTCTTTCTATTCCGTCTATCCTCCAATAATTCATTCCAATTACAATCAATATTAATTTTAAAACATTCCTGTATTAAAACCAATAATTGTTACATTAAACACTGACATTTTTCGTTAAACGTTGACATTTTACAATAAACGTTAACATTTTATATATTTGTACATTTAAAACTAATTCCAACTTACATTTCTTTTTGTCTTTCTTCACTTTCACTTTGTCTTTGCCAGTCTCTTTCATTCTCTTTATACGTCACTTTCCTGTTTGTGGCTATCATTCTTCTCCATGATTGGTGTATTTCTCTTCCGTTGTTGTTATTCATTCTATTGTTTTGTTTGATTATATTAATGTGTTCATATAATTGTCGTTTATAATTATTTTCTTCTTTTTTTCTTATTTTAACTGATTTTAATATTATTTCACATCCTGTTGAATTGCAGTGTTCCGCTACTGCAGAATTTGCATAATTTCCACGTATTGCTCTAATATGTTCTT
>NW_019385106.1:46260-268728 GCF_000671375.1 Centruroides sculpturatus | reverse complement strand
GTACCTGCAGCTAGTACCAACTATTAATATTTTTAATGCTATGTACTAGTAGATGCTCAAAAAAAAAAAATTCAATGTTCAAATTAGAAATGTGGTGACTAGTACAATAAAATTTAATGAAAAGAATTGGAATATTCTACAATGAATGACATGGATTCACTGAAGTTGACATAAAAAGCAAATGATGTGAAAATTCTCATTTCATCATAGACCATCTTTCAATGTACAAATAGTATTCTCTGATAATTGTCTGTTCCCACCAGTGGTGTGCTGTCTGTGGAAGCTGTGGAAGTGCTGCTTCCCTTGTATTTTCTAAAATATAAATATATATTGTGTGATTATTTTCATATTTTAACATACTTTGAAATAATTAAAATTAATATTTTATTATAACTGCATTATGTATCTTATTACAAATTTCTATACTACACATGAAAAACAATAATAAGATTGCTATTTTTGAATATAAATTTTTTATGCATATTCCCAATGAAAGTGCTGTATTGTCGAATATGGGGCAGCTTCTACAGCTATTTGAATGGTGTAAAGCAGCCAGATTACAGGCATTCACACATGCACTTTACAGAGCACTAACCTTGCAGTTTAGCTGGTGAATAATACACACCAAAATATCATATAATGCTTCTAATTATTCTATCCAGGGCTGGCACAGCTTCTCTATCATCAAATATCACCACATGCCACTGGTTCCCACTATGTTCTTGTCAAGAAACAAGAACATAGTAGATATGAAAAGTATTAATAATAATATTTTGAAAGGGAAAGGTAAAAATGTAGTTACAAAAATGACATTTTGCAACTGACACTAAATCTGAAATAAGAAGTAAGGAAAAAGTGTAGAAGAACTGTACAAACTATACAAAACCTTTGGAAAATATTATAAATGTTACAATATAATTTCTAAATGTATACAGATACAGTTATATTGTAAGAAAATAATAAATACTAAAAACTGCTTTTTAGTTATTGTTACATTTTTCCTGGAACAGAACTTTATTTTTAGTCACCTTATATGCATGTCGGCAGTAATTTTTTTTTTTTTAAAGTACTGTACATATATATTAAATTTGAGTTAATTATATAATACTTCCAATTTAATATCTATATATATATAAAATTATAAGTCCTGACTGACTGACTCATCATTGCCCAGAGCAAACCGCTGAACCTAAAGAGATGAAATTGGTATACAGTTAGGGTAAGTCATGAATATGCACATTAAGAAGGATTTTTTTGAAATTCTCCCCTGTGGGGGAGAGGGAAAGGATTAAGGCTTAACCTGAAGAACAGCTTCTACTGTACTATTTTAGATGCAATTTTTTGTTTTTAACTGCATTTTAGTAGGGTACACAATGAGACTGCACACTAAGAAGGGATTTTTGGAAATTCCTCCATGAGGAGAGGATTAAGGCTTAAGAAGTCTTAGCCCCAAAAGGCAGTACCACAAACGTGGCTTACAAAAGGTACTGGGGTAACTGAAATTCTATTTCTCTGTAAATATTTATACTTTAGAAATTTTCGGATAATATCATTTATGTTTTGAAAAAAAATAAACTCAGATTTATCATATCTCAGATCCCATGATATTTGAATTTAGGTGCCTTAGCAGTCCATAGTTTGAAACAAACAAAAATCAGTAATTTTACCAAATTAGTAACAACTAATGATTGAGAATCTTAGTGAAGTACTGAGGGAGGGTTATTTCTATCAGATTGCAAAATCTGCATGGGCAAAAGCTAGTTTTATATATAAGTCTTGAACTGAAATTTGAAATAACAAATTCATGAAGTTTCACTCAGTAATCTTATTTTTTAAAACGTTTGGGCTTAAATTTTCATTCTAAACCAATATACAAGTTTTCTAACAGAGAAAAAAAATACATGATCCATAAAAAAAACATCAATGAAGAAAAAATAATTTTCATATTCTTTATGAAGACATTTTCATGCCATGAAAATGAAGTCTTCTGTTAGTTTAAATCCTTGCTATCAAATTATATAAGCCTATAGTCTTCTTTCTGATGTGTAACAAAATCAATGGCTATCTTTTCTTTGCCATCTTATGTGCATTTAATCCATTTTGATAAAATGGATTAAATGCATATAAAATAAATTAAAACTGGATAACAAATTAATATACGTTCAATGCTCAATGTTTTATCTGAAGTGGATGATTACTTTCATAGTGAGAAGAAAGAGACTGGGCAGAGAACAAGGTTACAGAGAAGCCAGTAAATAATGTGTAGTGAAAATATTTAGAGTATAGGGTGTTAGAATCTGTATTATACTTCCATCACAATGCTTTTGGTATCCATTAAGATAAGCTGGAAGGCTCAAACATATAGATTTAATAAAGATATTTCATTTTTCATCTCTAAAAAAAGCAGAAAATATTAAGGTCATTGTAGAGACATATCATTTAATGTATATAAAATTATTACGTAAAGGCTCTATGTCTTCATAAAGTACGTACTTTTCCTTTGTTTAAGGATATTTGGGCAGTTTATTCTCTGTTGTATTCTCAAGTAAACAATACATAAAGTACAGTACAGTATTTTCTGAGGAAACACTCATACTTATTTTTTTTAACCNAAAATTTCTGTGTAAAAATGAATAAATAATTATTTTTCATCAATATTTATGTCTGTAATATTTTCGTACATATTAATTTAATTACAAAAATATTAATTTAGATGCCTTAAAATATCATTGAAAATCTAGTTTAAAGTTTATTCTTGCAAATTTTATTATTAAAAAGCAGAATCTGTTGATTTACTAGTCATATATTTTTAAAATCTATCAATTTTAAATCTAACTTGAATTTCAAATATTGTATTGTTTTCTGTAGCTTGTAGATTGTACAAGTGAGAGGTAAAGTCAAAAGTATTTCAACCTAAAAGATTCCTAGTGCTCTACAAGAATTACTTTTGAAGTTCAATCTCTTCGAAAAAAAAGATTACACAAAGATTCAAAAAGATTGAAAATACAAGTTATACAATTGTATTTTCAATTGTATAACTTGATGACTATTATATAACTAGATAAACTGGAAAACATCAGTAGAAATCAAAAAAGAACCCAGATGAACAAATCTACCTGAACAAAGGGTCTGCACATTCACAGAGGACTCTCTTCAGCAAGTTGCAAAAGCAACAAAAGGCTGAGAAGGAAAGTTTCATTGGCACAAATTTTTACAAAAGTGAACAAAACCAGCCACATTTCTAACCAAAAAGTGAACATAATTCTTGCAAAAAGTTAGAAAGTCTGTAATTTGCACAGAGATCTAACAAGACAAAAGTATCTTACTCTGCTTTATCTAAGTGCTTTAAATGACTGAAAATAGTCGTCTTTAACAGTTCTATAAAAAGAACTGTAAGAAATTCTTAAAGCTTGTTCAAGCCAAATAAAGAGAGAGGAAGCTATTTGGCCAATAGATCAACATTTAGATTTCCAGCAATTCTTTCATGTTCTGGCATCCACAAAAGAAAAACTCCATTATAGAGCAGCCAGTTCAGTGAGATGCAAACGGCACTCCCAGAAAACTGCTAAAAGTGTATTGACAAGGGTTAAGTGCCTTCAAAACTGTCTGACAAGGTACCCTAGGCCACCAAATGAAGGCAGCATAGAATTTAGGTTGAACTACTGACAACCAGAATGGGGCCCAGGATCTCCTTTGTAATGAAAAAGTTAATAAAAATGCTAAATGTAATCAAATTATAAAAGTAATATTAAAAGTAATCAAATTATGGAGTTAAGTATTGACTTAGTAATTTATTTATATTTTCTATAATCCATATTTAAGTATTTAAAGCAAAATTTTATTAAAATATGAAGTAATTTATATTAAATTTTAACTTGGGCATCCTTTACATTGAATCTAGTTACTCTAGTGTGTTGAACCACCGTAGTAAAACTCCAAAATGGAATATAAAATTACAGACCTGATTGTATTTACTGATTTATAAAATTCTATTTAATTATTTCTTACCTGATGATGTTGTGCTTCCAATATTTGAGCCAAAGATGTGCTACATTGACCAATTATAGCATGCTCTCCATCACTTTCATAATCATAACAATATATCTATAAAAATATATATTTGAATTAATAATATTTTAAACTTAATGTCTTTAAATTTCATTGTGAAGAATTGACAAAAGTAGAGATTTTATTTCTATAAATTAAGTATCCTATGCTGTCCTTCAGAACATAATTGATACATGATAATACATTTTAAATAACATGCTCATTTGATCATTACTAAATAATAGAATGTTGTGTGGTCACTATGGAAAATATTTTTATGCTATAGAAGTGACACAATGCAGCTATTTTTTTTTTTTAATTTAATATTTAAATTTAATACAGTAATTTTAAAATTACATTTGTCAAAATATTTAGAAATTCAACTTAAGATAAATTATGCCAGTGATAACTACAACATAAGTAATGTCACTGCAATATAAATGACATTACTAAGCTGAAATTGATGAAAAAACTTTTTATTTTAATAGCTAATAACTAATATTTCCACAAATTAAGCAGCCTATACGTTCTGTCAGAACATAAAAAGAATATAACCAAAATTTCACCTGGAATGGACAAAAATAGCAAAAGTTATAGGGAATTCACAAACACACACATACACAAACAAAGANTGAATTTTATTTAGAATTTGTTTGTCAAATACCTGCTGAAGAGGGACGTACAAGTCCGAAACGCAAATTGTATGTGTCCAGGTAATTGTAAAATAAAACAATTTTAATCTGTGTAACTGTGAGGCTGTAATCTTATACACCAGTGTGATAAGTCCTATTAATAGAAATACACTGATATAGTGATTGAAAGAATAATTTTGATTAAATTAAGGACATAGATTCATATTAATTAACTAGTTGTATCTTGCTTGCTCACCATGTCCAATCACCTGGAACAACCATTCTTCACTGCAGAGACGACCTTTCTTTGTAGGCTACAGCTCTGCACAAATATGTAAACCTGTGGACATTTTAGACTATTTTACATATTTGTGCAGAACTGTAGCCTACAAAGAAAGGTCGTCTCTGCAGTAAAGAATGGTTGTTCCAGGTGATTGGACATGGTGAGCAAGCAAGATACAACTAGTATTTGCAATGCAATTTTTACTTTATTAAATATGTATTAAAGAGTTGGAAGTAGTGAATATGCAAAACTGCATTTGTAATTTTTTATTTTTACGTATAAAACATTAAAAAAACAATCTGTAAAAAAGATAAATGTAGAAGAAACATATAATTTCAGAATCTGCAATATGTTCTATTGCCTGATAACAATAAGTTACTTTATGAAAAATGCTTACATTTATATTTGTAATTTTTATTTAATATTAAATAACACTGCAAGGCAGTTGGTTTTACACTATTGGTGTGTTACAATAACTAATACTAACTAAAATGTACAGTTCTTAGTCAAATACTTTTAATACAATTTTAAATTATAAAATGATTTATACTATACTAAAAATGGTTAATCAATCTTAACTATTCTTAGTATTCCAATTTTCTTTAAAAAGTTTTTAATTTCTCTTAAAAGTTTATTTCTCATTCTGTGACTTATTTTGTATAGTTAAACAAAATACATGTTCTGTTTCTGATGTTATTTAATACAAATGATGTATTTTCAATAGCAGTTTTACTATAAAATATCTTATGTATTTGTACAAAAATATCTGTTTTGTAGTATCCATCTAATCAACAAAGCCATTTTTGAATTTTTTAAAACAAGCAGGTATAAGCAAAAATAATTTAATTCTGAAAGAATATTTCTGATTGTTTATATAACCTTGTGAAACTTTAAAGAAAAATCAAGAATATACAGTATATGATAAATTTTAAGTGAAATTCAAAAATTAATTTTATTTTAAATTATTTATATTATTATATTAAATTTAAGTATTTTAATTATTAACACTTAATTTTATGAAGTATATTACTTACTGTAAAATTAATTTGAGTTCCACCAAATATATAATCCAGAAAGGTATAATTTTTAATTACCTATAAAAATAATTATCAATTTTAGCTAAATAAAGCATTAAACAGAATGATGATAAAAATTTAAATAAATAACATTCCTAATTTAACGTTTTGCCTATTTAACCTACATGTCTATTTTTACAAATGACACAATAATGTATTTTACCTGATAACTCAAATTTTATCATAATTATAAATCTTTTTATTCCACAATAAAAATTTTAAATAATTAAAAAATAGCTATGTAGTATTAAATTTCATAGCTAATAGCTTCAAATTGCAAAAATAACTATTAAAATTATATGTAGCTTTTAGTTTTCTAAATAAACTAATTTTATGTTTTTTAGTAATTAATTAGAACCAAATTTGATATTTACACTAAATTAGACAACCCAGAAGAAAGTAAAACAAGATTTTGTTAATACAGTAGAGTCTCAAAAACTCGGCACTCGATAACCTGGCAGTCCAGATAACTCGGCCACACCCTGGCAGGACAAAAAAATCCTTAGTTAATTAATTTTCATTATAGACAGCTTTATGCCTCATAAAGTATTTTTCTGAGGTCTGTCTTATCTGGTAAATTACTGTACACAGTGTATTCATTAAGTTTCATTTTCATGTAGTAAAGGCTCTATGTCTTCATAAAGTACGTACTTTTCCTTTGTTTAAGGGTATTTGGGCAGTTTATTCTCTGTTGTATTCTCAAGTAAACAATACATAAAGTACAGTACAGTATTTTCTGAGGAAACACTCATACTTATTTTTTTTAACCCCATTTCCGACAACCCGGCATTTTCACAAACTCGGCCACCCTTCGGTCCACATTAGGCCATGTTTTCGAGACTCTACTGTATTTACATAAAATTTTTCTTGTTATTATTTTATTTATGTAATAATAAATACTGTTTTGAAATGCAATATACCTTACAAGATGATAAATATATTATTCCAGAATTTTTGTAAGAGGATCCTTTGTCTCTCTGTTTCTTTTTATTGATACAAGGCCATTCTAGCTACAAAAAAACATACAAAATTATCAGAATATTGCCTCTAATGTTAAATAACTTAGAATAAAAGTTAATCTATTAATTAAACATAAGAAGAAAAAGAGAAGTGATATTACTCTATTAACCAGGTTATTATCTATTAATTTAAAACTGTAGATTAATTAATTAAAAAGATTTTTCTCTAAATAAGAATTACTTAACAGAAATTTAGGACTATTTTTCAGCCAGAATGCACTGGTATATCGTACCTGCAGCTAGTACCAACTATTAATATTTTTAATGCTATGTACTAGTAGATGCTCAAAAAAAAAAAAATTCAATGTTCAAATTAGAAATGTGGTGACTAGTACAATAAAATTTAATGAAAAGAATTGGAATATTCTACAATGAATGACATGGATTCACTGAAGTTGACATAAAAAGCAAATGATGTGAAAATTCTCATTTCATCATAGACCATCTTTCAATGTACAAATAGTATTCTCTGATAATTGTCTGTTCCCACCAGTGGTGTGCTGTCTGTGGAAGCTGTGGAAGTGCTGCTTCCCTTGTATTTTCTAAAATATAAATATATATTGTGTGATTATTTTCATATTTTAACATACTTTGAAATAATTAAAATTAATATTTTATTATAACTGCATTATGTATCTTATTACAAATTTCTATACTACACATGAAAAACAATAATAAGATTGCTATTTTTGAATATAAATTTTTTATGCATATTCCCAATGAAAGTGCTGTATTGTCGAATATGGGGCAGCTTCTACAGCTATTTGAATGGTGTAAAGCAGCCAGATTACAGGCATTCACACATGCACTTTACAGAGCACTAACCTTGCAGTTTAGCTGGTGAATAATACACACCAAAATATCATATAATGCTTCTAATTATTCTATCCAGGGCTGGCACAGCTTCTCTATCATCAAATATCACCACATGCCACTGGTTCCCACTATGTTCTTGTCAAGAAACAAGAACATAGTAGATATGAAAAGTATTAATAATAATATTTTGAAAGGGAAAGGTAAAAATGTAGTTACAAAAATGACATTTTGCAACTGACACTAAATCTGAAATAAGAAGTAAGGAAAAAGTGTAGAAGAACTGTACAAACTATACAAAACCTTTGGAAAATATTATAAATGTTACAATATAATTTCTAAATGTATACAGATACAGTTATATTGTAAGAAAATAATAAATACTAAAAACTGCTTTTTAGTTATTGTTACATTTTTCCTGGAACAGAACTTTATTTTTAGTCACCTTATATGCATGTCGGCAGTAATTTTTTTTTTTTTAAAGTACTGTACATATATATTAAATTTGAGTTAATTATATAATACTTCCAATTTAATATCTATATATATATAAAATTATAAGTCCTGACTGACTGACTCATCATTGCCCAGAGCAAACCGCTGAACCTAAAGAGATGAAATTGGTATACAGTTAGGGTAAGTCATGAATATGCACATTAAGAAGGATTTTTTTGAAATTCTCCCCTGTGGGGGAGAGGGAAAGGATTAAGGCTTAACCTGAAGAACAGCTTCTACTGTACTATTTTAGATGCAATTTTTTGTTTTTAACTGCATTTTAGTAGGGTACACAATGAGACTGCACACTAAGAAGGGATTTTTGGAAATTCCTCCATGAGGAGAGGATTAAGGCTTAAGAAGTCTTAGCCCCAAAAGGCAGTACCACAAACGTGGCTTACAAAAGGTACTGGGGTAACTGAAACTCTATTTCTCTGTAAATATTTATACTTTAGAAATTTTCGGATAATATCATTTATGTTTTGAAAAAAAATAAACTCAGATTTATCATATCTCAGATCCCATGATATTTGAATTTAGGTGCCTTAGCAGTCCATAGTTTGAAACAAACAAAAATCAGTAATTTTACCAAATTAGTAACAACTAATGATTGAGAATCTTAGTGAAGTACTGAGGGAGGGTTATTTCTATCAGATTGCAAAATCTGCATGGGCAAAAGCTAGTTTTATATATAAGTCTTGAACTGAAATTTGAAATAACAAATTCATGAAGTTTCACTCAGTAATCTTATTTTTTAAAACGTTTGGGCTTAAATTTTCATTCTAAACCAATATACAAGTTTTCTAACAGAGAAAAAAAATACATGATCCATAAAAAAAACATCAATGAAGAAAAAATCATTTTCATATTCTTTATGAAGACATTTTCATGCCATGAAAATGAAGTCTTCTGTTAGTTTAAATCCTTGCTATCAAATTATATAAGCCTATAGTCTTCTTTCTGATGTGTAACAAAATCAATGGCTATCTTTTCTTTGCCATCTTATGTGCATTTAATCCATTTTGATAAAATGGATTAAATGCATATAAAATAAATTAAAACTGGATAACAAATTAATATACGTTCAATGCTCAATGTTTTATCTGAAGTGGATGATTACTTTCATAGTGAGAAGAAAGAGACTGGGCAGAGAACAAGGTTACAGAGAAGCCAGTAAATAATGTGTAGTGAAAATATTTAGAGTATAGGGTGTTAGAATCTGTATTATACTTCCATCACAATGCTTTTGGTATCCATTAAGATAAGCTGGAAGGCTCAAACATATAGATTTAATAAAGATATTTCATTTTTCATCTCTAAAAAAAGCAGAAAATATTAAGGTCATTGTAGAGACATATCATTTAATGTATATAAAATTATTACAAAATAAAATCATATAAAATTTAATGTTATGAATACTTATTATAACCCTTTTATGATTTGTTTATTTTTTGCTTTGTTCTGTATAAAATTTCTGTGTAAAAATGAATAAATAATTATTTTTCATCAATATTTATGTCTGTAATATTTTCGTACATATTAATTTAATTACAAAAATATTAATTTAGATGCCTTAAAATATCATTGAAAATCTAGTTTAAAGTTTATTCTTGCAAATTTTATTATTAAAAAGCAGAATCTGTTGATTTACTAGTCATATATTTTTAAAATCTATCAATTTTAAATCTAACTTGAATTTCAAATATTGTATTGTTTTCTGTAGCTTGTAGATTGTACAAGTGAGAGGTAAAGTCAAAAGTATTTCAACCTAAAAGATTCCTAGTGCTCTACAAGAATTACTTTTGAAGTTCAATCTCTTCGAAAAAAAGATTACACAAAGATTCAAAAAGATTGAAAATACAAGTTATACAATTGTATTTTCAATTGTATAACTTGATGACTATTATATAACTAGATAAACTGGAAAACATCACTAGAAATCAAAAAAGAACCCAGATGAACAAATCTACCTGAACAAAGGGTCTGCACATTCACAGAGGACTCTCTTCAGCAAGTTGCAAAAGCAACAAAAGGCTGAGAAGGAAAGTTTCATTGGCACAAATTTTTACAAAAGTGAACAAAACCAGCCACATTTCTAACCAAAAAGTGAACATAATTCTTGCAAAAAGTTAGAAAGTCTGTAATTTGCACAGAGATCTAACAAGACAAAAGTATCTTACTCTGCTTTATCTAAGTGCTTTAAATGACTGAAAATAGTCGTCTTTAACAGTTCTATAAAAAGAACTGTAAGAAATTCTTAAAGCTTGTTCAAGCCAAATAAAGAGAGAGGAAGCTATTTGGCCAATAGATCAACATTTAGATTTCCAGCAATTCTTTCATGTTCTGGCATCCACAAAAGAAAAACTCCATTATAGAGCAGCCAGTTCAGTGAGATGCAAACGGCACTCCCAGAAAACTGCTAAAAGTGTATTGACAAGGGTTAAGTGCCTTCAAAACTGTCTGACAAGGTACCCTAGGCCACCAAATGAAGGCAGCATAGAATTTAGGTTGAACTACTGACAACCAGAATGGGGCCCAGGATCTCCTTTGTAATGAAAAAGTTAATAAAAATGCTAAATGTAATCAAATTATAAAAGTAATATTAAAAGTAATCAAATTATGGAGTTAAGTATTGACTTAGTAATTTATTTATATTTTCTATAATCCATATTTAAGTATTTAAAGCAAAATTTTATTAAAATATGAAGTAATTTATATTAAATTTTAACTTGGGCATCCTTTACATTGAATCTAGTTACTCTAGTGTGTTGAACCACCGTAGTAAAACTCCAAAATGGAATATAAAATTACAGACCTGATTGTATTTACTGATTTATAAAATTCTATTTAATTATTTCTTACCTGATGATGTTGTGCTTCCAATATTTGAGCCAAAGATGTGCTACATTGACCAATTATAGCATGCTCTCCATCACTTTCATAATCATAACAATATATCTATAAAAATATATATTTGAATTAATAATATTTTAAACTTAACGTCTTTAAATTTCATTGTGAAGAATTGACAAAAGTAGAGATTTTATTTCTATAAATTAAGTATCCTATGCTGTCCTTCAGAACATAATTGATACATGATAATACATTTTAAATAACATGCTCATTTGATCATTACTAAATAATAGAATGTTGTGTGGTCACTATGGAAAATATTTTTATGCTATAGAAGTGACACAATGCAGCTATTTTTTTTTTTTAATTTAATATTTAAATTTAATACAGTAATTTTAAAATTACATTTGTCAAAATATTTAGAAATTCAACTTAAGATAAATTATGCCAGTGATAACTACAACATAAGTAATGTCACTGCAATATAAATGACATTACTAAGCTGAAATTGATGAAAAAACTTTTTATTTTAATAGCTAATAACTAATATTTCCACAAATTAAGCAGCCTATACGTTCTGTCAGAACATAAAAAGAATATAACCAAAATTTCACCTGGAATGGACAAAAATAGCAAAAGTTATAGGGAATTCACAAACACACACATACACAAACAAAGACTTTTATATTATTATTAAATATACCTCATACACATACACACATTAAATGTGTTATAAATGGCAATATATATTCAATAAATAAAATTTATACTTTGTAACATTTATTTATGTTCAATTTCAATTTTTAAACTATACAACTCTAATTATATTTTCCTTCAGTATTTTATTCAGTATGTAAAAAAAAATAAAACAAAATCTCATGTACATTCATTTTTATAATATAATCATGTGAAAAAAAAAACAGAGATAGTTTGTGAAACTTTAAACAATTTCCAAATTAAAAAATGCTTAAATATTACATCTTAAAGAAAATTTTTAAAAATATTTATTTCACATAAAATTTAATTTTTTGTACAAATAAAATTAATTGAGTTAAGAAATCTATTTATTTTGATTAAAAACTTACTAAAATTCCTGTTTCTGGGTTATTTCCTCCAAGGTTTTGCATTTTTATTGTAAAAGGTCTCCATATAGGATTCAAATTATTTTTTATAACCTATTAAAATTATTTATATCATTGATTATTGTTATTAAGATATTTGCAAAAATTGATATTAACATAGCTGTAAAAATTTTAAATAAGAATTCATAACACAATGATATCATCAATAAAAGTCTAAATTACATGATTCATTTATCACCACTTTGATATAAACAAACATATCAATGAAAATAAAACATATTCTTATGAAGTTGTTAAAGTCATTAATCTAACAGAAACCTATTATATAAATAATATATAAAAATACAGTAAGCAACTATGTACAGGTATTCCTCATACAACAAGGCATTTCTACAACATGGTTTGAAAATATTGAAATTGTCCATACAAAATTTCATAATTTTTAAGTGCAAACTCTATTATTTGATGTTTTCTTATTCATGTGTGCATGCGTGTCATATCAAATTTGCCTACAGATTTGACAATATTGAAATTTTCAAATTGTTTTGTGCCTTTTGTCATGTTTACTTTAATGAAAACTGATAGTAGAATTTTTTCTTCTTTGTCTTAGCTTTCCTAACAAACAGGTATTGTTGACATTGCTTTCAGACATCAGCAATTAAGACTGTCATAATGATTTCATTTTATAGATTAATCTTCTTATTTAATAGTTTATTTAAACATTTTAAGGTAAATGTTATTAAAATTTTTTAACAGTATGTAAGTAATCATTTGTAAAAATAATGAATGAAATATGGTGGTATCTTGGTACTCGAACTGTTCCCAACTCAAACAATTTGGTATTCGAACACAAATTCTGGAGAAAAATCACTTTGTACTTGACTGAACAAATGAGGGCTCCCTAGAACAAATTTTTGATTAATAACATATTCTTATTTTGTCATCTATAAAAATTTTTTATAATAAAAATAAGAAAAATGAAGATGTTTCTGATACTTTGTAAAAAGAAAACACTGTCATTTAATTCAAATTAATATTAACGTATAATACAGTACATTTAATTGTGATTGTTAGTTAATTAAAGATTGCTTTAATGAACATATTTCTCTTAGTAATGATAAAGAATAGTATACTTTTGTTAACTTTTGGAACCTAACCCTATGTTTTGTATAGCACAAATCAGCATAACATGGCACTTTTTCGGATCATAACTACCATATTTTATGAGGGATACCTGTATGTTGAGGACTGAGAAGGTATTGAAGCATTGGAATAATAGTAATTCTGCTTTCCACAATATCAAAACTATTATAGTACAAAAAATTTTATTTTTAAGTTTCAATTGTCTATTTTCATTCCTTGTACACAACTATTTAGACTAAGACAGCTCTATCTAGATGGGTATGCACATCTGCCTTTTTTGCTACAGTTTTCATTACCAGCTTAACTCCAACATACTGTATGAGAACCAATAAGAACAATGTAATTGTATGGGTTCTTATGATAGTTAAAATATTGTCATAAGATATTATACCTTGTATATTTAAAATTATTAAGTAAAGCTATTTGTGCAATTTAAATAAGGGGCTGCTTAGTTATGGTACCCATGAACTGTGACATTAGTATTAGCAAAATTGTAATAAAATTTGTTATATTTTGTTTTATTATTATTAATTTTTTTGTTTTATGTAAAAGTAAAGAATTTAATATTTCAAGCTAAAATAAGCAGTTTATATTAAAAATTTCTTTTTATAAGAATAGTTCTCAACAGATTAGTCATAGATTCAAAAAAGAAGAAATAAAATTAATTGGAGCAATAAAAAAGCTCTCTTTCTAAGGAAACAAAGGGTCTATTGAAACTGTATGCAAATTCTATTGATTATCAAACAATCTTAATTAATGTAGAATTATGTTTTTCTCACTTCACTTACATAGCAGGAACTGAAAAAGCTTTGGCGAATAATTCCAATATTGCTGGATCTAATAAGAGTGTAAGTGATCTGAGAGAAGTTATGCTTCCTCAAATACTGATCAAAAGCTTTTTTCAAATGCAGGAAAACTGATCAAGATTTACCTTGCTATATCCTGCAATATAGTTTTGGCCAAAAGAACTCTTGTTTTGAACACCTGAAAACTTGCTTAAGGAAGACAAATGTGTCAGGAAAGATTGCAATCTGCTGTATTCAAAGTTGCAATCTTGCTGCACTCACAATTGATAAAGAACAATGTATAAATATTTATCTTATAATGAAGAAATTTGCTAAAAAAAAGCAGGAAACTTACATTAATATGTCTTATCAGTAGTTTACAGATAAACCTTTATGAATTTTAAGAATTTTATGATTTTATCATCTACAATCAAAAGGCATTGCAAGCTGCTCATAGTGTAAAAAAATATAACTTTAAATAAAAAATATTAGATTTTCATTGTTTTTTTTTATTTCACCTTCTGGACAGTGCTCTCGAATACAGCACCCTACCTGGCAGGAAATTAAAAAATACAGTACAAAAACCATATATATTAAACCTACGCTATTTAAACCCCATAACCTAAGCATTTTAAACCTCATAACCCAGGGGACAGTTAATTTATTTATTGTTTATGTAAAAACTGTTTTTATGGATTCCAAAAAGATATTTTGCAATTTATTTTACATAAACAATAAATTAATTAATTACATAATTAACTGTCCCCGGGTTATAGGGTTTAAAAGCTTAGGTTATTGGATTTCTGACCTACTGGTATCTAAAAGTAAAATGTTTCTAAGAAACCTTCCTTAAGCTGAAATGACAGAAGTGAAAAATAATTGCTATTATTTTATATGGGAAAAATTATTCAGTGTTCATAGATCCAAAATTAACCTACCTAATCATACAAAATATATACTATAGGCTTTTTGCACCTTAGGACACATTTTGCTAACAGATTTGCTAAAATAAATCAAAATAAAGCTCAGATGCTCACAGACATGGTTTAAAGCAGGCCTGACCAACCCAAATTGTTTTGTGGGCCACTTTGATCACACGTAACATTACAGTGGGCCACAATTTAGGCAAACATGCTTTTAAAAAGTAAAACAAATACAAAATGAATAAGATTTTATTGTTATACCAAGAATTCGTACTTACACTTGTGCATCATAAAAATGACATATGCAAATTTTCATTTATTTAATTGTTTTAGTATACACATAACGGAAAACAAAAGTTTTAATAGATATATAATATCACTTAGCAGGACACACAATTTAATGTGACGGGCCGCGGGTTGGTCAGGCCTGGTTTAAAGCTATGTGGCTAGATGCTGACATGCTAAGTGTAGTTTTCAGGGAAAAAGCTTGGAGTTACCACTTGCTGCTCAAGATGCACACTTTCTCTAAAACAGTTTGTTGCAAAACAAACAATAAATGCAATTTTTGCTTTTTGCCTTTATCATGAAAGCAAAAATCCTCTTTGAATTTCTTTTGGTTAGTGAAAACAGTTAAGGAACATTAATCCGAAATCAGTTTGTCCTTTAATTTCCACAATTTTGTGTGCTGAGAAAACAGTGTACCCATAATGTCTGGACTTAAATGCCTTTACACACCATACATCTGGATTAGTTTGTACAAGCCTAATAGGCAATGGCGTAGCTAGCACGGGCGTCACCCAGTGCGGATATCATGGTGTTACCCCAAGAATGAAAACTCTTAAAATTAATAAAAATCCGATAAACGTAAAGTATGATTTTATTTAATTAATACAAATAAGAGTCATTAATTATCAAGTTACAATATTATGATAATAATAGTACAGTTTTATTAAACATTCTTTCACATTGATGTATGAAAATGAAAGTTGGGTTTGGCAAAAGAAGAATGAGAGTAGAATTAATATACTCTCATATACTGTACATATTATGTACAAAACTTAAAAACTCTTCTTTCTAACTTTAACAGCTGCAAACTCAGAAATCCCTTCTTCAAAATTTATATTTTGTGTTGACTTGTGTTCTATTGTTAATATGCCAAGATTGTTAAGTCTCATTTGGATCATTGTTGCCCACAAGTAATTTTTAATTAATTTTAGTTTGCTGAAACTCCTCTCACATGAAGCAATTGATATGCAAATTGTCAGAAATAACTTTAGTGCAACAATAAGATTCGGAAGAGATTCTATAAAACTAAATTATTTAATATAGATAACTTGGTTAAAATGGCTTCAGGCCTAAGTGATTTATCGTTGAAAAACATTGTAATGGTATGGTCGGGTGTCACCCCTAAATGGGTGACATCCAGTGCGGGCCACCCCGCCACCTCCCCTAGTTACACCACTGCTAATAGGCCTAGCCAATATCTATTTATAGTTAGAATCTTAATTTCTGAGTGCTATCTTGCTACTAAAAAATCTATATCAAAAGTTTTGCAATATCAATATAAATCATACTTATAATTGTAATAAAGACTGATCATTAATAGAATTTATAAATCAAGATACATTATCTCTCACTTTTTATATTAGGATTATTTTCTAAAGCTATTTTCTATCTATAATTTCGTTTTTTTTTTTATATACTTTAAATGCAAGAGAATCATTGAAATGTAAATCATTATCATAAATAAATGATTTGTTCTTCATTTAAATAGAGAAAAAATTTAATTTTAATTAAATACAGAAATTTTATATAAAATAACAAAGTAATTGTCATATAGAATAAAACTAGTGCGACTTATAAATGTTTATTCTATTTTGTAATTAAATTATAAATGCATATTGAATATTGAAAAGTCTATATGCTTTACTACTATATAAATAATAAGATTAATTTAGATTTATAGTGAATTAGACTAAATATTTTTATGATTTATAACTTAATACGAATAAATTAATATGAATAAAATTAAGAATTTTGCAACGAATTGATGCAAAATCATTAAACAACAATGGCAAATAGCGTTTAAAAAATATTTCAGAAAGCTTTTAAATTTTTCGTTACATGTTCGAAACAATTGTTTTAATAGTCTACTTAAAAGAAATGTTTCATCAAATGTTTACTTTCTGGCAGATTTAACAAAATTAAATTTTCATTAAATTTCTTACAAAATTGAATTTGTATTTACGATTATAAACAGTTACATATATTCATTTAATATAAGCAAGCATTATTCAATATTTATTAAGTCTACATATTAATTTAAGCTACTTACCACAATAAAATATTTCATTGGCCGGTTTGCTATGAAAATTATATATTGAAGAGAAAACAATGATGTTTTCTCTCTTCATTAGTATTGTTATTATTTGGAATTTTGTAAATTAGATTGCTAGTTTTAAATAATAATTAAGGATAATAACCAAAAAGTACTGATATAAATCTTTCATAAAAGGAAACTGGTGTAAAGTCAATTTTTGCAAAGGAGGGGCTACCTATACCTATATCATTGTACAATTATTATTTACTATAAAATTGTCTACATTATTCTTTTGTGATTATTCAGCTTAAAGTTGATAACAAATGTAAATAATAATAATAATTATATAAAAACGATTCAAACTGACATTTTCAACTATTATGTAAGAAGTGATTTTTAAACATTAGACAAAATAACAATTAAAATCTGACCTCTGTTCGATGCACAACTGTCCAATTACCATCACTTTCTTGCTTACGAAATTCCAAAAATGGATCAGATTTACTGAAAAATTCCTTTAAAATATATTAAAGTATTTTATTTAAACAATAATGTTTTGAATTTTTATACAAGAGAAAAAATTTACTAACCTTATTATCAAGCTTTTTAGCATGAAAAGCAAGTAAAAGAAGATCATTTCCTCCTTTTCCAATTTCTTGTGCTCTGATCTAATAAAAACACATCACTTGCATTATTCTATTATTTTAATGCAATTTTTTAATTTTCTGACTCATCAATCCCCATAAAAATATACAAAAAGTTTTCAATATAATTATAAAGAATAAATATGACAAAGCTACTTTGATTTGAAAAAAATTTAGTAAAATAATAAAAATAGATTTTTAGAAACTATTAAAATATAAAACACTTTCAAAATACATTTATATGCTGATTTAGGATTTAATAATACAAACAGTTTTAAGTTTAAGACAATTAACTTGCATGATATTTATTATAATGATTAAACTTCTAGAAAAAATTACCATCATCCTTTCTCAAAGTGGGTGATAACACCCCCTTGTGGGCACTGGAGGCTTTCAGGGGGGCAGTAGAAGGCTCAGTGATTAAATATGAGTTTTATTTCTTCTCATTGAAACATTCTTTGATCTCAGAAATAGGATATGGGTCACACGCTATCTATCCTATCCATATAATAATGCATGTTTAAACATTATATTTGCAATAACTGTTTTTAAGATACACAACAGATGGTAATGTAAAAAGGTAAGTTAAAAAATATGGGGCACTAGATTTTTTTAATCTCAAAGTGGGTGGTGGTCGAAATAAGTTTGAGAATATTATATAAAATTTTGTAGACCTAATTTATAGTATTATATATATGAAATTCACTGAATACATCAAATTTATAAATACAATAAGCCTAACTACTGTAAGAAGCAAAAATCTTACAAAAAAAAAAAAAAATGAAATATTTAAATTAATCTGAGTGATTACTAAATAATTTGATTATTGTTATTTTATTATTCAACACAGGTAATTTTGGTAATGCAAGTGAGACTCATGGGACCAGCAGACCTGAAATGTGTCTCACTTCAGGGAATAAGCTATATATAAGCAATACCTCATAAATCTATCAATTTAGAGATATATTATAGTTTATATCAAATTGTTTAAACTTTGACTAGAGCAGCTACTAGAATAATTTGATTAACTTTAATTAATACAATATCATTCATTCAAAACATTCAGTTGAATAATATAAACTTTAATAATATTATTGCTAATTAACATAAATATTCTACCACTTTTACTTTTTTATCAAAATAATTGTTTTCTAAATAGTAAGAAATAATTCCAACTTCTTTAAAAATTTAATATTTTTAATAATACTTTCTCTGATTCATAGACTATAATAGTGTATTAATATTTTTATATAATTTTATTTAATCATATATGTACCCTACATACGGGGTGCATCATGAATAACTAACTGTCCATACGAGAGCAATGGTGAGAAGTTTAAGTGAGTAGAGACTCAGATTTTTGCATAAGTAGAGGAAATGTAGCAGTTAATTCATTAATGCCAGAATTTAGTATTGACAATTGAGAAAATGAAACCAAGTTAATTAAAGGGTAAAACAAATGACAAGAACTTAATACACCCTTGCTCACATTTCTCTCCTATTCATGGTGTATTCTGTGTAATTGTATACTGTGCATATATACATAACGTATTTCCTTGATTAAACCCTGGAGGAGTTTATTTTTAAAATGTATCCCTCAGGATTTAATCGAAGGCCTAGAGTTTTTTCCAAGGCCTGGACATCACACTAGAAACTTTACAACAGGAGATGAGCAAACATTGAAAGAAACACCTGAATTATGTTTTGAACTATCAAAACTATTTCTTGACTATATGTATGAGTTATAGGTACTGTACAATATTTGAAATAATTATTGTTTTCATAGTTAACCCAATTCAGTCATTATATTGTAATTCAGATCTACTGTGATGCCCAGTAATATAACCAAATCTGATATAAAGGGAGACCCAAATAAAAATTTTATATGAATCACTACACATTTTAATACTTTCGTAATGGATTAAAAAACTACAAAGTTAATAATTTATATATATTTAACTTAACAATTAAATTATTCTACAGGGTGTCCACAAAGTCTGGGTACATAAGGATTAACTCTCTTCATTAGTATTGTTATTATTTGGAATTTTGTAAATTAAGTTTCTAATCTTAAATAATAATTAAGGATAATAACCAAAAAGTACTGATATAAATCTTTCATAAAAGGAAACTGGTGTAAAGTCAATTTTTGCAAAGGAGGGGCTACCTATACCTATATCATTGTACAATTATTATTTACTATAAAATTGTCTACATTATTCTTTTGTGATTATTCAGCTTAAAGTTGATAACAAATGTAAATAATAATAATAATTATATAAAAACGATTCAAACTGACATTTTCAACTATTATGTAAGAAGTGATTTTTAAACATTAGACAAAATAACAATTAAAATCTGACCTCTGTTCGATGCACAACTGTCCAATTACCATCACTTTCTTGCTTACGAAATTCCAAAAATGGATCAGATTTACTGAAAAATTCCTTTAAAATATATTAAAGTATTTTATTTAAACAATAATGTTTTGAATTTTTATACAAGAGAAAAAATTTACTAACCTTATTATCAAGCTTTTTAGCATGAAAAGCAAGTAAAAGAAGATCATTTCCTCCTTTTCCAATTTCTTGTGCTCTGATCTAATAAAAACACATCACTTGCATTATTCTATTATTTTAATGCAATTTTTTAATTTTCTGACTCATCAATCCCCATAAAAATATACAAAAAGTTTTCAATATAATTATAAAGAATAAATATGACAAAGCTACTTTGATTTGAAAAAAATTTAGTAAAATAATAAAAATAGATTTTTAGAAACTATTAAAATATAAAACACTTTCAAAATACATTTATATGCTGATTTAGGATTTAATAATACAAACAGTTTTAAGTTTAAGACAATTAACTTGCATGATATTTATTATAATGATTAAACTTCTAGAAAAAATTACCATCATCCTTTCTCAAAGTGGGTGATAACACCCCCTTCTGGGCACTGGAGGCTTTCAGGGGGGCAGTAGAAGGCTCAGTGATTAAATATGAGTTTTATTTCTTCTCATTGAAACATTCTTTGATCTCAGAAATAGGATATGGGTCACACGCTATCTATCCTATCCATATAATAATGCATGTTTAAACATTATATTTGCAATAACTGTTTTTAAGATACACAACAGATGGTAATGTAAAAAGGTAAGTTAAAAAATATGGGGCACTAGATTTTTTTAATCTCAAAGTGGGTGGTGGTCGAAATAAGTTTGAGAATATTATATAAAATTTTGTAGACCTAATTTATAGTATTATATATATGAAATTCACTGAATACATCAAATTTATAAATACAATAAGCCTAACTACTGTAAGAAGCAAAAATCTTACAAAAAAAAAAAAAAATGAAATATTTAAATTAATCTGAGTGATTACTAAATAATTTGATTATTGTTATTTTATTATTCAACACAGGTAATTTTGGTAATGCAAGTGAGACTCATGGGACCAGCAGACCTGAAATGTGTCTCACTTCAGGGAATAAGCTATATATAAGCAATACCTCATAAATCTATCAATTTAGAGATATATTATAGTTTATATCAAATTGTTTAAACTTTGACTAGAGCAGCTACTAGAATAATTTGATTAACTTTAATTAATACAATATCATTCATTCAAAACATTCAGTTGAATAATATAAACTTTAATAATATTATTGCTAATTAACATAAATATTCTACCACTTTTACTTTTTTATCAAAATAATTGTTTTCTAAATAGTAAGAAATAATTCCAACTTCTTTAAAAATTTAATATTTTTAATAATACTTTCTCTGATTCATAGACTATAATAGTGTATTAATATTTTTATATAATTTTATTTAATCATATATGTACCCTACATACGGGGTGCATCATGAATAACTAACTGTCCATACGAGAGCAATGGTGAGAAGTTTNTTAATTTATATTAATATGTATCACTTAAGAAAATTTTAATAAAGATATTTATCTTAATTATGAAAATATAATAGCATGTTTTCTAATTTTTGGAACCTAACCCTCCTTTTCGTACTAGTTCTTTGTTTCGTATAACACGGATTCACATAACACGGCAATTTTTTGGAACGTAACTACTGTGTTATACGCAGGCCCACCATAAGCGGGTGTGCAAGGCGTGCACCGCATGCGGGCAGCACGTCCAGGGGGCGGCAAATGAAGCGATCGGTCATGTAATATTCAAAGTCATTGTCATAATACCCACCCTACTTGTAGCATAAGAAATGTCTTCGCATAGAGAAAAAAAATCCGACCGGCACGCAATTACTATATTCTTATTTATATTGTAGCGTTAACAGCGCTTCTCTATTGGCATTTATCAGAATTAAGATACAATGCGAAACGTCTGTCGGCAGGTTGAGCCATCCGGCGGCGTCCGAAAGCCAAGTACCCATAGTCGTGCTTTATGACAGAAGTTGGCAGGACTGGCGAAAATAGGGAATCCCCACAGAGCTTCCTTCTCAATTTGTACTTGTACGCATTCGAACAGTTCTATCGCATATCAAATTGCAATTATTTTGTTAATAATTCTTCTGACATGAGTCTAAGTNTTGGTACCATCCCTGTATAACACGGTACTGTTATTACACAGATTCACTCTGACATGTTTCGAGAATTGGGTAAAACCCTCATACAACATGAAATGTAATAAATTTTTACATACTTAAGTAATAACTATTATCACTTAAGTATGTAAGTAAGTATTGATAGTTCACGAAAATAATAATTTTCGTGAACTATCAATACTTATGTATGTAAATTTTCTTTTCTCGCCTTCTGTCGATACACATGGTCCTTCTAGAAACTTGTTTCAATGTTGCCAGATTGCGACGCTTCTGCTTCTGATGTTGCTAGATGTTTTTCCCTTATTCCATACTTGCTTTATTCTTCATAAGTGCTTTGCACCATATAAGGAAATTTATAAAGATCTTTTAACGAGAAGCAAGCAATCTAAAATTACATACTTTTTGCGAAAGGTAAAGCATGGATCTGAAGATAATGCAGAAAAATGCTCAGAGGATAAGGATAACTTGCCAAAAAGAAAACGCTCTTGGTTAATAGTGCTTTTAGTGATGATGAAGAAAACATTGTTTAATTTATATTAATTAATTAATTAATTAATCATATATGTACCCTACATACGGGGTGCATCATGAATAACTAACTGTCCATACGAGAGCAATGGTGAGAAGTTTAAGTGAGTAGAGACTCAGATTTTTGCATAAGTAGAGGAAATGTAGCAGTTAATTCATTAATGCCAGAATTTAGTATTGACAATTGAGAAAATGAAACCAAGTTAATTAAAGGGTAAAACAAATGACAAGAACTTAATACACCCTTGCTCACATTTCTCTCCTATTCATGGTGTATTCTGTGTAATTGTATACTGTGCATATATACATAACGTATTTCCTTGATTAAACCCTGGAGGAGTTTATTTTTAAAATGTATCCCTCAGGATTTAATCGAAGGCCTAGAGTTTTTTCCAAGGCCTGGACATCACACTAGAAACTTTACAACAGGAGATGAGCAAACATTGAAAGAAACACCTGAATTATGTTTTGAACTATCAAAACTATTTCTTGACTATATGTATGAGTTATAGGTACTGTACAATATTTGAAATAATTATTGTTTTCATAGTTAACCCAATTCAGTCATTATATTGTAATTCAGATCTACTGTGATGCCCAGTAATATAACCAAATCTGATATAAAGGGAGACCCAAATAAAAATTTTATATGAATCACTACACATTTTAATACTTTCGTAATGGATTAAAAAACTACAAAGTTAATAATTTATATATATTTAACTTAACAATTAAATTATTCTACAGGGTGTCCACAAAGTCTGGGTACATAAGGATTAACACATACTTTTAAAACAAAATAATTTTATTTGATTCTAATACAGTATTAATAAATAACATTTTGAATATGATTTCCATCATTTTCAATACATAATTTGATGTGCCTTGCAAAATTCAGGTGAACTCGATTAAATAGGTCTGTACTGCCATCAATTTCAGCACACTGACTGGTAATGGTGTCCACGAATTATGGCACATCAAATTATGTATTGAAAATGATGGAAATCATATTGAAAATGTTATGT
This sequence comes from Centruroides sculpturatus, assembly GCF_000671375.1. NCBI lineage: Eukaryota > Metazoa > Arthropoda > Arachnida > Scorpiones > Buthidae > Centruroides > Centruroides sculpturatus. The sequence goes on along the minus strand of NW_019385106.1, from coordinate 244,480 downwards.
ATTAATATTAGAATCAAATAAAATTGTTTTGTTTTAAAAGTATGTGTTACTCCTTATGTACCCAGACTTTGTGGAAACCCTGTACATATATTTAGCATTTTTATTAACTTTTTCATTACAAAGGGGATCTGGGCCCCAACTACTCACTGATTACACTATCAGAATCAAAATCTTAACTACTTTTTTCTGGTTCACACTTACCATCTCTTTCCAATTTGAGTTTTCTTAATTACCCTTTGACTGATAACCTCTTGACTTATGAACTCAAACTTGACTTTCCCACATTCAATATTTGACAACATAATTTTATTGTCAAAAATATTCCTATGGAACAGAAAGTGCTGTCTGACTAGATAATTTGAAGAGGTAGAATTTTAGTTAAATTCTTTACTTGTCACTCTAAACTACATTACCCCATACAGCACAGTACTTCAGAGTTTCCCATGCTTTTCAATCCAGAATTTATTTTTAACAAATTTTTAATTTTCCAAGTTTATTGAAAGACTGGGTGTATTTGAATGCCAGGGTGTAATTCAAAAAATAAGATATATTATAAAATAAATAAACTANATATAAAATACACATATTTTATATATATATATAATACACATATAGAAGTAATGTTTTGTTTGTTCTCAAAATCTGTTCAATCGATTTTGATAAAACTTTGCCATTTTTTATTAATTACTATGAATAATCCAAAAATGAAATAAAGAATGTGAGTCCATGACTTGTTTTTAAGATACAAGGTCCTAACAAGAGTCACTAGCCCATCTTCTATGTGGTTTACAGAATTGAGTTTGTTCTCAAATTTGATGGGCCAATTTTGATAAAACTTTATCATTTTATATTGATTGTGACGAAGAATCCAGAAATGTAATAAATGTAAATGTAGAAAATAGGGATCCATGATTTCGTTTTTGATATAAAGTGGGATCAAAGTGACAATGTCTGTGGTCCTATAGCATGCCTAATGGTATTTAGGGGTAAAAAAACAGCATTGCATGCACCTAACAGAAAACAGACACAAAAAATGAACAGAATACAGCAAAGCAATTGGCATTGATTGCTTTTAGTTTTGGTTTTATTTGTATACTGCAATGTAACATGTGGGAGATCTGCCAAAGGAAATGCCTCTCAGGTGGTCTTTTAAGGGAAACTGGCCCCTATTTAGGTGTTACTAAGATGAAGAAAATGTTGGAAAACTCTACATAGCCGGGCATAAACTCACAACCAACTACCAATGTACAGTGGTTTTATCCACTTAGCCACTGGTGGACATCAGCATTGATTACTTTGTTCTTGGATCGCCTCTCTTGTAACCAGCAGATGCAAAGATAGCCTCTTTCATGGTGGCAAGTGCAAACTTTGCCTGTCCATGACTGTCAGGTACAAGGATTGCCTTTTATGTGTCTAACAAGTGCAAGGATTGCTTCTTTCTTTCTGGCTCTTCTGTCTCATTTCTATCATGATGTGACAAAGTTGCATAATGTGTCAGTTACTAAATTTATTTGTTTGTATACATTTATTTAAATGTTTGTGAATTAGTGAGTTAAATATCTTGGATCCAAACTCCTGTACATACATTCTTAACAATTCAGCATTAGCCTCTGCTGTTTTACTGATATTGTTGGTTGAACGGAACTCAATACAATGGAATTTTTCTGTACATGCTCCATATACAGAAGTTTGATTACTTTAACACAAAGAAATTGTATTCATTATATTTAATTAAACAATATATTTACAATATTTTTGAACAATTTAAATTTATCATTATTAAATTAATAAGTACAGCATTCACAATCATTTTAATCCAATTATTTCAAAGGATTTTGAGAGTTTGAAAAATGAAAGATATTTATAGCAATGTAAAATATATTGGAAGACTTGAGGATTTGAGAATTTAAAGCATTTGAATTCTGTGTATTGATATGTAATTGAATGAAAAAGTGATATTTCTCACATGCATCAATAAAGATTCACTGCACAGATAGAAGAAATGGACTATAGACCATTTGAAGAAATTGCACCTGCAATCACTCAAACAAGCTATAAAGTTTATAAAGCACTTATTTAGTCTGGAAAACAGTTAAATCTGCAAAATATACAATAAAAATGATAAATGCATATAAAATACTCATTATTGGACAACCTAAATTTGATGCACATGGACCCAAATTGTGTTTTTATTGTGGTTTTAACATCATAGCAGTTAAGGAAAAAGACATGCACATGCATATAAATCCAGACCTTATATATAATATTAAAATATTTTTCATAAATAAACTCAAAAATGTTTTTTCAATGTACTAGTTTTTCTAAACATTACTGATATTTAGTAAAACTATGATTGTTTCTTATAAATTGTTATTCTGCTCATTATGCACTGGAGTTATTTTAGTGTTTAATTTTTACTTTGTTCTGAATTTCTTTATTGTTTAAAATATTTTTTTATAAAGCTGAAAGTATTTGGAAACTAAACTACAAATTATTTCAATTTTTCCTTTATAACAAAATATTTTATAAAAATCTGAGATTATGGGTGTATAAAATTTATTTCTGAACTGTATATTAATTTATGATAAACTTTTAATCAAGGTATATGAAAGCTATTTACAAAATCAAATATTCAGAAATTCACAAATACATTTTTATTAAAATTTTAACATTATGAAATTAATTTTTTCATTAATTCAACATATTTTATTTTGCAAAAGTCCAAAAAGACATTCATTTTGATTTGTATTTCAATATTATAAATATACACATTATCAGAAATGGTATTAATTAACTATAGGCTATTAATAATTATGGCACTTTTATAATAATCATTTAAAATTAACTTATAAAAATTATTTGTAGATTTATTTATAAACATAAAGATAAACTTATCTTTCATTTCTTACCTCTCCTAAAGTACATTCCAGAACACTCAGAAAATCATCATCGGCAAGAGTTTTAGTATCATTATCAATATCATATACAACAAATTTCAATTTTTGAACTTCTTCAAAAAAATAATCTATTTTGATTGATCTACAAAAATCTGGATTGTGGTTATTTTTTATGATTTCTGTCCTTCCCACCTACAGATTTAAACAATTAATTAATTAATTTAATTTGAAACATAACAATGTAATAAACATTTACAAAAAACATAAAAATATTTATATTAAAAATAAAATAATATTATGCATCAAATATAAATAAATATAAGTGTAAGGATATATGGTGCTAATTGTCACTGCCCGATACCTAATTCATTAGGAAATCAAACTCAGTGAGGGTTTGCAGATAAAACCATGTTTGTGGGTGTAAAAGATTTAGACTCAAACACCTTTACAAACTTTTTCATTTATTGATACAGAAATTGTCACTTACATCTAACCTTCTTTTGTCTAGAACAATAGTTTTTAAATCCAATACAAGTTTGGATGATGCCGGGCTGGAATGGAGTTGTTGATGAGGTGGTCGGGATCATTTACTCTAGAGATTTGCAGAACACCACTCTCAAGCAGAGGTGTAAGATGGTGACTTCTGTGTTTCCAAGAGATGAAGTCATGCATTTATTAGGAGCCACCAAAGGAGAAGGTACTTGATGACAGCTTGCTGCAGCATAAAATGGATTTGCATTCCATGGCTAGATCAAGAACATGCTTGAAGAAAACATACTAAGTTGACTGGTAGATACTAGCAGATTAACAGAGAAAGTGAATTGACACAGGTTAGGGAAGAATGGATAGAGCTTGAGATGCAGATTTATATAGAATTTATCCATGGACAAAACAATTTAATCTGCAACAGAGCCTACATTGATATTTCAGAGTCCAAATATCAATGTAGGCCTTGTCGCAGATTGTACCTTTTCTGAAGAGGGATCAGCAAGGATTCCAATCCCAAAATTCATTTAAATAAAATATCTGAGAATTAATCATTTTTCTAAGTAATTCTTGAACTGGGGTGAGTGTCGGATCCAAAGGACATAACATGTCAATTTATTTGTTCAAAAAACCAATTTTAAGTGATTATAAAAGTGAATACTAAATTTTATCTGAGAGAATTTTTCTACTAAAAATATCATTTGAAATCAAGTGTCAATGATACATGATTTCAAATATGATATGATGTAGTTGTCAGGACATGATATGACTTGATATCAGTTGTTGGAAAATGTTATATGATATGACAGCACTTCAAATATGTTTTACTCAACACACAGTAATATCAATCATTCTTATCTGTTAAAACATTTTGTATGTTTTTGATTTTTGAATCTTTAACAACAACTAATGTCAAGTGATATTCATGTTGTGACTGACATCACTTGATATCATCTATAACATTTGACATCATGCCCAAAAGCTTTTGAAAATATCTTTAAAAAATTTTATTGTTAATTAAAGATTTCTGGCATCTATAAAACTGTTTAACAATGCACTTGGTATCATTTGAAATCAATCAGAAACTATTACAGAAATGATATAATGTCCAAAATCATTTTGGACAGTCTCAAATGACATAAAATGATATTACTTGTAATTATTTCATTAATTGATATGAAGTAATATCATTCTTATTATTTAAAACTGTCCAAAAATCACTTGATATCATATAAAAACAGTAAAATATTTTTACTAGGATTTATATTTAAGAAAAATTTGTACAAAATTAAAACATAATTGAATTATTAAATTTTATTCTGACTACAGAATAATTAATTCACTTGCATAGATATATTTTAAATTTTAAAAACTTACTTCAGTAAAACGTCCTCCAACATTTAAATAAAGCACAACTGTTGGGTCAGATTTCGACGTTGCATCTCTGTCAATCAAACAGCGACAACTCACAAATAGTTCCACTTGAGTAACACATGTTGTTGGAGTTGGTCTAGAAATTCCTAGAGATGCAGGAAACTGTGCCATCTACAATATAAATTAATTTTAATTATTATTAATTTAATATCAATTTGGCTAAAACAAAGTTATTTCTTTCAAATATTTTCTTTTATATTTTCTATTACAAAAAAAAAATATATTTTACAGAATTTAAAATATATTAAGTAAATTCAATGCATACATGTGTATGCATTTAATTATCTTATGGTGTTAAAAATATTAAAACACAAACAACAAAAAGCTGAAAATTATTCTAAATATGCATTTTGAAAACATGATGACTTTTGTATTTATATTCTAATGTTTTTATTCCATTTTTGTTTTAATAGCCTGATGAAAATAATGTAAACATTATCAAAAGTGAATGAAAATCACAATAGTATAATTGGCAATTTTTATTGTGTTTATTTCCACAGTTTTAACATTGTAAGACAGTCTAATATTACTCAATGTACAGAGATATAACAACAAATTATTGATATGTACTGTACATATTAAGAATTGAAACAGTATTCTAATTATTGTACATCAAAAAGTATTTTTTTGCATATGTAAAAAGATAGATAAACTGTAATAGATAAGTGACTAGAAACAGACAATGTATATAAATAGACATGTATATAAATATTTTGATTTACACTATGAAATGTCCTAAAGACCAAGGATTTCCTCCTCCAATGATAATAAAAATCCAAAACATCACAAGAATTCAAGAATAATACAAAATATATTAACAATGACATTTAAAACATATAAAATCTTGGTATAAAAAATGTTCAACATTGTATACATTATTCCATTGTTATGCAAAGAAGGGGGCGAGGGAGACCGCGTAAGGAAGACGCTAAAGAAGTTGAAGAAAATAATCAATTGATAGAGCTACTGGGAGAAGAATATCTATCAGAAGATTATGCGAAGGAGTCTACTGGTAATTCTAGAAATGCTACAATTAGAGACTTATTTGAACCGACAGGAGAATCAGTGTTACAAAATTGCGAAGAGTCAAAATATTCACTTAAATCAATTTATGAGTTGATTCAGGAAAAGTTCGATAGCTTAAATCTGAAAATTCAAATAATAAAATCTGAAATCAACATCATGAAAAAAAACAATGCCAAGGTCAAGGAAGAGATGAAAAATATTAGCCAAAAGATCCACACACTGGAAGAAAAGTCTAATTCTTACACCAATTTAAAAGGTATGTTGGAATTTGAATTCGATAAAATGTTAAATGGAAATACAAAGGAAAATTTAGTTATTTTGAACTTTCCATTTAAAACTCTGGATGTGTTAGAAGAGTTTAAAAAATTTACTAATGATGTTCTGGATCTTAATAATATAGAAATTGAGGGCCTTGTTCAGTTAAAAAATAATCATAATAAGCAAATAATAAAAATCATAATGGAATCAGTTAAAGACAGAAATATAGTCCTCAAAAAATTCTGGGTAGTGAGACCGAAAATGAAGGACGAGATGAAAAAAACAATAATAATAACAGATCTATGTCTAAGATCCAGAACCAGAACGAAACAGTTAATAAACAAGATTAAGTTAGAGAAAACAAAAAAGAATAGAATTTTAGTAAGAGAAGACTATTATATAAAAGATAATCTAATGTATACCTATGATACGAACACAAGAGAGATTATACAATTGAATCATTTTTTGGGAACAAACTTAAATCAAGCTTTGAAACAGCAATGAATAAATTTAATTTGAAGCAGGATATCGACAAAAGCAATATCATTACAGTNTTAAAAAACTACAAAGTTAATAATTTATATATATTTAACTTAACAATTAAATTATTCTACAGGGTGTCCACAAAGTCTGGGTACATAAGGATTAACACATACTTTTAAAACAAAATAATTTTATTTGATTCTAATACAGTATTAATAAATAACATTTTGAATATGATTTCCATCATTTTCAATACATAATTTGATGTGCCTTGCAAAATTCAGGTGAACTCGATTAAATAGGTCTGTACTGCCATCAATTTCAGCACACTGACTGGTAATGGTGTCCACGAATTATGGCACATCAAATTATGTATTGAAAATGATGGAAATCATATTGAAAATGTTATGTATTAATATTAGAATCAAATAAAATTGTTTTGTTTTAAAAGTATGTGTTACTCCTTATGTACCCAGACTTTGTGGAAACCCTGTACATATATTTAGCATTTTTATTAACTTTTTCATTACAAAGGGGATCTGGGCCCCAACTACTCACTGATTACACTATCAGAATCAAAATCTTAACTACTTTTTTCTGGTTCACACTTACCATCTCTTTCCAATTTGAGTTTTCTTAATTACCCTTTGACTGATAACCTCTTGACTTATGAACTCAAACTTGACTTTCCCACATTCAATATTTGACAACATAATTTTATTGTCAAAAATATTCCTATGGAACAGAAAGTGCTGTCTGACTAGATAATTTGAAGAGGTAGAATTTTAGTTAAATTCTTTACTTGTCACTCTAAACTACATTACCCCATACAGCACAGTACTTCAGAGTTTCCCATGCTTTTCAATCCAGAATTTATTTTTAACAAATTTTTAATTTTCCAAGTTTATTGAAAGACTGGGTGTATTTGAATGCCAGGGTGTAATTCAAAAAATAAGATATATTATAAAATAAATAAACTAGTGACATATACAAGTTTAAAGAATTTTTATGTTATATCAAAAGCAAAATATTATACTTACAATTATTTTGCTCTTTTGTTTATGACCTGATTTTGATAACAATTGTCTTGTACAGGGAGACGAAGAAACAATCTTTAATAATTATAAAATAATGATGTAAAAACTATATTTTAAATTCAAACTTCATACTTTTTTATTTTTATTTAATTTCTACTTAAAATGAGACCGTATTTATCAGAAATTGAGAAAGTTAATATATCTTTTAAATATAAAATTACAATACAAAAAAATATATAAGTTACTTTCAAAAACTTATTCTTAACAAATATTAAATTTCAAATTGTTAATCACTAAATTAAAATTTAAATATAATTAATGAAAAAGAATCATATTCTAACAGATCAAAATATATNTTGAACGGAACTCAATACAATGGAATTTTTCTGTACATGCTCCATATACAGAAGTTTGATTACTTTAACACAAAGAAATTGTATTCATTATATTTAATTAAACAATATATTTACAATATTTTTGAACAATTTAAATTTATCATTATTAAATTAATAAGTACAGCATTCACAATCATTTTAATCCAATTATTTCAAAGGATTTTGAGAGTTTGAAAAATGAAAGATATTTATAGCAATGTAAAATATATTGGAAGACTTGAGGATTTGAGAATTTAAAGCATTTGAATTCTGTGTATTGATATGTAATTGAATGAAAAAGTGATATTTCTCACATGCATCAATAAAGATTCACTGCACAGATAGAAGAAATGGACTATAGACCATTTGAAGAAATTGCACCTGCAATCACTCAAACAAGCTATAAAGTTTATAAAGCACTTATTTAGTCTGGAAAACAGTTAAATCTGCAAAATATACAATAAAAATGATAAATGCATATAAAATACTCATTATTGGACAACCTAAATTTGATGCACATGGACCCAAATTGTGTTTTTATTGTGGTTTTAACATCATAGCAGTTAAGGAAAAAGACATGCACATGCATATAAATCCAGACCTTATATATAATATTAAAATATTTTTCATAAATAAACTCAAAAATGTTTTTTCAATGTACTAGTTTTTCTAAACATTACTGATATTTAGTAAAACTATGATTGTTTCTTATAAATTGTTATTCTGCTCATTATGCACTGGAGTTATTTTAGTGTTTAATTTTTACTTTGTTCTGAATTTCTTTATTGTTTAAAATATTTTTTTATAAAGCTGAAAGTATTTGGAAACTAAACTACAAATTATTTCAATTTTTCCTTTATAACAAAATATTTTATAAAAATCTGAGATTATGGGTGTATAAAATTTATTTCTGAACTGTATATTAATTTATGATAAACTTTTAATCAAGGTATATGAAAGCTATTTACAAAATCAAATATTCAGAAATTCACAAATACATTTTTATTAAAATTTTAACATTATGAAATGAATTTTTTCATTAATTCAACATATTTTATTTTGCAAAAGTCCAAAAAGACATTCATTTTGATTTGTATTTCAATATTATAAATATACACATTATCAGAAATGGTATTAATTAACTATAGGCTATTAATAATTATGGCACTTTTATAATAATCATTTAAAATTAACTTATAAAAATTATTTGTAGATTTATTTATAAACATAAAGATAAACTTATCTTTCATTTCTTACCTCTCCTAAAGTACATTCCAGAACACTCAGAAAATCATCATCGGCAAGAGTTTTAGTATCATTATCAATATCATATACAACAAATTTCAATTTTTGAACTTCTTCAAAAAAATAATCTATTTTGATTGATCTACAAAAATCTGGATTGTGGTTATTTTTTATGATTTCTGTCCTTCCCACCTACAGATTTAAACAATTAATTAATTAATTTAATTTGAAACATAACAATGTAATAAACATTTACAAAAAACATAAAAATATTTATATTAAAAATAAAATAATATTATGCATCAAATATAAATAAATATAAGTGTAAGGATATATGGTGCTAATTGTCACTGCCCGATACCTAATTCATTAGGAAATCAAACTCAGTGAGGGTTTGCAGATAAAACCATGTTTGTGGGTGTAAAAGATTTAGACTCAAACACCTTTACAAACTTTTTCATTTATTGATACAGAAATTGTCACTTACATCTAACCTTCTTTTGTCTAGAACAATAGTTTTTAAATCCAATACAAGTTTGGATGATGCCGGGCTGGAATGGAGTTGTTGATGAGGTGGTCGGGATCATTTACTCTAGAGATTTGCAGAACACCACTCTCAAGCAGAGGTGTAAGATGGTGACTTCTGTGTTTCCAAGAGATGAAGTCATGCATTTATTAGGAGCCACCAAAGGAGAAGGTACTTGATGACAGCTTGCTGCAGCATAAAATGGATTTGCATTCCATGGCTAGATCAAGAACATGCTTGAAGAAAACATACTAAGTTGACTGGTAGATACTAGCAGATTAACAGAGAAAGTGAATTGACACAGGTTAGGGAAGAATGGATAGAGCTTGAGATGCAGATTTATATAGAATTTATCCATGGACAAAACAATTTAATCTGCAACAGAGCCTACATTGATATTTCAGAGTCCAAATATCAATGTAGGCCTTGTCGCAGATTGTACCTTTTCTGAAGAGGGATCAGCAAGGATTCCAATCCCAAAATTCATTTAAATAAAATATCTGAGAATTAATCATTTTTCTAAGTAATTCTTGAACTGGGGTGAGTGTCGGATCCAAAGGACATAACATGTCAATTTATTTGTTCAAAAAACCAATTTTAAGTGATTATAAAAGTGAATACTAAATTTTATCTGAGAGAATTTTTCTACTAAAAATATCATTTGAAATCAAGTGTCAATGATACATGATTTCAAATATGATATGATGTAGTTGTCAGGACATGATATGACTTGATATCAGTTGTTGGAAAATGTTATATGATATGACAGCACTTCAAATATGTTTTACTCAACACACAGTAATATCAATCATTCTTATCTGTTAAAACATTTTGTATGTTTTTGATTTTTGAATCTTTAACAACAACTAATGTCAAGTGATATTCATGTTGTGACTGACATCACTTGATATCATCTATAACATTTGACATCATGCCCAAAAGCTTTTGAAAATATCTTTAAAAAATTTTATTGTTAATTAAAGATTTCTGGCATCTATAAAACTGTTTAACAATGCACTTGGTATCATTTGAAATCAATCAGAAACTATTACAGAAATGATATAATGTCCAAAATCATTTTGGACAGTCTCAAATGACATAAAATGATATTACTTGTAATTATTTCATTAATTGATATGAAGTAATATCATTCTTATTATTTAAAACTGTCCAAAAATCACTTGATATCATATAAAAACAGTAAAATATTTTTACTAGGATTTATATTTAAGAAAAATTTGTACAAAATTAAAACATAATTGAATTATTAAATTTTATTCTGACTACAGAATAATTAATTCACTTGCATAGATATATTTTAAATTTTAAAAACTTACTTCAGTAAAACGTCCTCCAACATTTAAATAAAGCACAACTGTTGGGTCAGATTTCGACGTTGCATCTCTGTCAATCAAACAGCGACAACTCACAAATAGTTCCACTTGAGTAACACATGTTGTTGGAGTTGGTCTAGAAATTCCTAGAGATGCAGGAAACTGTGCCATCTACAATATAAATTAATTTTAATTATTATTAATTTAATATCAATTTGGCTAAAACAAAGTTATTTCTTTCAAATATTTTCTTTTATATTTTCTATTACAAAAAAAAAATATATTTTACAGAATTTAAAATATATTAAGTAAATTCAATGCATACATGTGTATGCATTTAATTATCTTATGGTGTTAAAAATATTAAAACACAAACAACAAAAAGCTGAAAATTATTCTAAATATGCATTTTGAAAACATGATGACTTTTGTATTTATATTCTAATGTTTTTATTCCATTTTTGTTTTAATAGCCTGATGAAAATAATGTAAACATTATCAAAAGTGAATGAAAATCACAATAGTATAATTGGCAATTTTTATTGTGTTTATTTCCACAGTTTTAACATTGTAAGACAGTCTAATATTACTCAATGTACAGAGATATAACAACAAATTATTGATATGTACTGTACATATTAAGAATTGAAACAGTATTCTAATTATTGTACATCAAAAAGTATTTTTTTGCATATGTAAAAAGATAGATAAACTGTAATAGATAAGTGACTAGAAACAGACAATGTATATAAATAGACATGTATATAAATATTTTGATTTACACTATGAAATGTCCTAAAGACCAAGGATTTCCTCCTCCAATGATAATAAAAATCCAAAACATCACAAGAATTCAAGAATAATACAAAATATATTAACAATGACATTTAAAACATATAAAATCTTGGTATAAAAAATGTTCAACATTGTATACATTATTCCATTGTTATGCAAAGAAGGGGGCGAGGGAGACCGCGTAAGGAAGACGCTAAAGAAGTTGAAGAAAATAATCAATTGATAGAGCTACTGGGAGAAGAATATCTATCAGAAGATTATGCGAAGGAGTCTACTGGTAATTCTAGAAATGCTACAATTAGAGACTTATTTGAACCGACAGGAGAATCAGTGTTACAAAATTGCGAAGAGTCAAAATATTCACTTAAATCAATTTATGAGTTGATTCAGGAAAAGTTCGATAGCTTAAATCTGAAAATTCAAATAATAAAATCTGAAATCAACATCATGAAAAAAAACAATGCCAAGGTCAAGGAAGAGATGAAAAATATTACCCAAAAGATCCACACACTGGAAGAAAAGTCTAATTCTTACACCAATTTAAAAGGTATGTTGGAATTTGAATTCGATAAAATGTTAAATGGAAATACAAAGGAAAATTTAGTTATTTTGAACTTTCCATTTAAAACTCTGGATGTGTTAGAAGAGTTTAAAAAATTTACTAATGATGTTCTGGATCTTAATAATATAGAAATTGAGGGCCTTGTTCAGTTAAAAAATAATCATAATAAGCAAATAATAAAAATCATAATGGAATCAGTTAAAGACAGAAATATAGTCCTCAAAAAATTCTGGGTAGTGAGACCGAAAATGAAGGACGAGATGAAAAAAACAATAATAATAACAGATCTATGTCTAAGATCCAGAACCAGAACGAAACAGTTAATAAACAAGATTAAGTTAGAGAAAACAAAAAAGAATAGAATTTTAGTAAGAGAAGACTATTATATAAAAGATAATCTAATGTATACCTATGATACGAACACAAGAGAGATTATACAATTGAATCATTTTTTGGGAACAAACTTAAATCAAGCTTTGAAACAGCAATGAATAAATTTAATTTGAAGCAGGATATCGACAAAAGCAATATCATTACAGTAAATAATAATAATAATAATAATAATGAAGTTAACCTAGTAGTTGTAAACGGAATAATCAAAGATAATGAAATGATACTGTCAGAAAATGATAGATACAATCTGTTAGTAAGTTTTTGGAATGTCCAAGGTCTGAGAGGAAAGCTATATAAAAATTCGGTGAGAGAGTTTTTAAATTCAAATGACATAATCGGAATCACAGAAACATGGATATTAAATTTAAGTGTAGTGGAAAAAAATACTTTCACTCAAAATCATAGTATTATAACTAGTAACGCTCAACGTAAGAGTAAATTCGGTCGTCCTGCACGAGGAATCTTGATGCTAATTAAGAAGAGTTTGGGGGACATACTTTACCAATATATTTCAGAGTACTTTGTTGCTGCAATAATCAAAGTGGAAAGTAATATTAAAACAAGATGGAATTACTCTTATTTGGGGCTAATAGTAATGTACCTCCCTCCGTCAATTGAGAAGAGAAACGTTTTACGTGAAGTTCAAAATTATATAGAAAGATGATCCTTTTTAGTCCAGCAATGGCTAATTGGAGGAGATTTTAATGCTCGAATTGGAGAAAACACTGATACTGAATTTTCTCAGAATTTTGACAATATTAGTAACAGAAGAACATCCAAGGATAAACTGCTAAACATAGATGGTAAAACACTTCTAGATTTTGTACAAGATAATCAATTAATAATTTTGAACGGTAGATTAAAGGGGGATATTCCGGCAGAATTTACATTATTTAATATATGATAAAAGTATGAACGGCGAGATAAAGAGTCTAAAAGGGAGCAGAAATAAAAGATGAGCTAGTGCTCACAAACAGAGCCAGGAAGGTTGAACATTTTTATTAAAGTATTTATGGAGGAAATCAATTGTCCAGGGATACTTCCTATTGAATTTTTAAAACAAATAAATTACAGAAATTCATATAAAAACTTTTATTTAATAGACTTTATATGTAAAGACTTTTAACATAAATGGAGTCATGAAAGCTAATGTAAATTTCTCAGCTGGTGACCTTAATTCCTAACGATATTCCCAATGACTTATTATTAATACGTGATTATTAACAATATCTTCAATTTAATCTACACATAAATGAATTTTTCTTACTTTTTCTAATTGAGATTCCTTACAATATTTATTGTAAACAAAAGACACGTGATTCACCTCGATACAATTTGGCAACGGGAACAAAATTTTATTCCATAGTACGAATTGCGCAATTGGACCTATCACTAGTGTTTAAATGGGTGTGGAAAATTGTAACCAATGAAACGAAGCGTATTATTAAAAATTAATACTTAATCCGAATATCAACGATTTCTTATTAAAATATTGTCACCGATGTCATTTTTATATTATTTATATTTTAATCGGCAAATATCTTTTATTTGATTTATACATTTTGTTTTATTATTTGGTTTGCTATTTCATGACGTCATGTCAGTCACATGGCGATAATGGAAATTTCGTATTGATTACTTCGAATAAGTTCGACAAATGTACTGACTGTACAATATAACTGAAGTAGAAACGAGTGTTTTTAAGAAATATTTATTTATAAGAAGTATAAGATATATAAAATGTAGTCGTTGTTTATTTTATTTTTAATCAAAGGATTAAAGATATCAAAAAACTCTTGTTAGTATAATATATATTTAACTAATTTATAAGATATTTAAGAGTCTTTTGAAGATACTTAGCCAGAATCCGGCATGGTCTAGTGGTTAGGATACCTGGCTCTCACCCAGGAGGCCCGGGTTCGATTCCCGGTGTCGGAAATATTTTTTGTTTTCTTTCTTTTTTAAAATTTATATTCGAAACTTTTCTTGTTGAAACGTTTCATTTAATTGCTATCCACAATTTTATACTTTCTAATATTAACTACGTAGCTATATTTCGCTGCCACGAAAGAGTTTATGACGTCACTGAAGCATTAAACGTGAGTGGATATTGTAAACAAATAAGCGTGTAAAGTATCGGTTAATATTTTGTATTATTTTAAATTATGCCGTTCAATATTTCTTATTTTTTATAACAAATTTACAAAATGGTTAAAGGTATAAATTATTTAATACAGTATATCGTATACATATTAATTTCAGTAATTATTTACATTTAACTAGTGATGAGAGAGACTACTAATTTTTTTCACGACACTCTGGAGATTACAGAAGTGATTTTGGAACTGGGTCGTAAAGCGTATTTTACCCACAGATGTATTTGTTCTCATACGTTAATTTTTACAATGAAATCATTGAAACAGGAGAATTTTATCTGAGTTATTTGCAATTTTTCGTTAAAAATATATGGAATTCAAATTAATTATTNATTTCTTTATTGTTTAAAATATTTTTTTATAAAGCTGAAAGTATTTGGAAACTAAACTACAAATTATTTCAATTTTTCCTTTATAACAAAATATTTTATAAAAATCTGAGATTATGGGTGTATAAAATTTATTTCTGAACTGTATATTAATTTATGATAAACTTTTAATCAAGGTATATGAAAGCTATTTACAAAATCAAATATTCAGAAATTCACAAATACATTTTTATTAAAATTTTAACATTATGAAATGAATTTTTTCATTAATTCAACATATTTTATTTTGCAAAAGTCCAAAAAGACATTCATTTTGATTTGTATTTCAATATTATAAATATACACATTATCAGAAATGGTATTAATTAACTATAGGCTATTAATAATTATGGCACTTTTATAATAATCATTTAAAATTAACTTATAAAAATTATTTGTAGATTTATTTATAAACATAAAGATAAACTTATCTTTCATTTCTTACCTCTCCTAAAGTACATTCCAGAACACTCAGAAAATCATCATCGGCAAGAGTTTTAGTATCATTATCAATATCATATACAACAAATTTCAATTTTTGAACTTCTTCAAAAAAATAATCTATTTTGATTGATCTACAAAAATCTGGATTGTGGTTATTTTTTATGATTTCTGTCCTTCCCACCTACAGATTTAAACAATTAATTAATTAATTAAACATTAATTAATCCCCGAATGAACATTAATTAATTAATTAATTAATTAAACAAAAGATCAGATAGTTATAAACAATAAATATTTCATAATATTAAAAAAAATAATTTTAATAAAATCTTTAAAACAGAAAAGAAAGAGACGTGGCTTCGTTTCCACAATAAAAACGTAATTTTATTGTTTAAAACCGTGTCAATTGATGAAAGTTTTTAAATGAATGACAGTAACATGTCTATGTGACAAGCAGTCAAATAAGCAAGCCAATGACACAGTTCGTTTCATATAAAACAAACTGTGTCATTGGCTTGCTTACTTAGCTGCTTGTCATTTAGATACATCCACAGTGTAGACTTAATTTTAAGAACTGAGATATGATTGTTATAAATCTAGAAAAACTACCAAACTTTCTTTCTTTAACTTATTAATATACGGCGAAAATTACATATTAACATTTATATTTAGTAAATTTCTATTAAAATAAATTATAACAAACTTCACGTTTCGAGCCTGTTCCAATGGAAACTCCTCTTAAAAATTATTTTGTATTTTAAAGTTAGCCGAAACCATTCTTTTGTCATTATAGGTGAAGGGGAAAAAGTGAATTGTCTCCAACGTTCCAATCAATAAAGGGCCTAAATAAAAATGAATATTCTATCGCTTTTTCAGCTACAATCACAATATTTATACAAATTTATTAAAATCCACTAATTGGATGTAGACTTCCATTAGTTTGATGTATTTAATAATGAATTATCTCCATATTGTATATTTTTCTATAAACTAATTGCTGATTCTATTTTTTAAAAATCTATAAATACTTGTTATAACGAAATTAATTAATTAGGTATTAAGTACCGTACGTCTAGCCAAAGAAACTATGGGACAATACAGAACAATTCAAAAGTGAAGCCAGTTTTACAGGGATTTGCTCATAGTAACTTTTTATGTTGTTCATAATAAAGTTGGTTCATTCGTTCCTCTTAATTCTGTTATATTATTATATTATATTATATTATATTATATTATATATATTTAAATGTGTAATTAAAATTAATTAAAAGCGAAATAGAATCGTTTATAATGCACATTTTCAAATGATTCTAAACATTTCTTATTTCTATTAAAAAAATTCAGCAACTCTTGTGTAACTTTCCTAGCAACAATATTTAAAACTGCGTGTGGCGCCAACTGTTATGATATTTTATTTAAAGAACATTTTATATAATTAATTATTATAAAACTAGTAGATAAGCCCGGCGTTGCCCGTGAAAAAAATAAGTACAAACACTAAGATTATTTGATTCTTTCGTACTTCTAACCCTTCTATTATATTATATTATTTGATTTATATAACTACAAAGGTTATCTTACGTAAAGGTTTTTCACACCGAGTGATCAATCTAACACATTTTAAAAATTCTTTATTTCTCTACTGTATACAATTTAAATAATTTTTAAAATGTGATAGATTGGTCACTCGGTGTGATAAACTTTTACGTAAGATAAGTAAGATAACTCTTTAGTTATATAAACCAAATATTATATAATATAACAAACATTAAACGAAAACCCTATGAGTTTGGTTATTTCAGCTTACTATTGTCACTTTTATCGCGATACTCGGATGGAACGAAATGGCGCAACTTCATTGGTCAAGTAGACACCAGTTGAAAATATGATATCTTAAATTTTTCTAATGTTAGCGCTAACAAAATGTTTCATTCACAGTCGACTAAGAAATGGCGATCCGCCAACGAATCAAATTTCGCGAAAAATGGAACAAATATTTAAACTCGGCATCCTGGAAAACCGCTTAAATCATAATTCGTGCAGGCTGGTAACCTCGTATTACGCAATTTTCATATTCGAATGCCACCATACCGATGGTTTGATAGAAAGAAGGTACTGCTGCGGAATGGGGTTGAAGTAAATTCGATCAAAAGTCGTCGTTGACCTCCTCCAAAAAGAGAGGATGGTCGACGACTAATCATTAATACAGATCTACTATTAATATTTGAAAAGTGATCCTTGTTAGACAAGTTGTGTATATGACGGAAATTTCTAACCTTCCCAGACTTCATATGACTAGTTTATTCACGTTGAGTCTTACTGTCAAATCTGCTTCCGCTATTCTTATACCACAATTTTCAAAAGTTTTCTTTACTTAGATGTTTTTGCTGAGCTTTACTTTTTCAACCTGGCTTTACAGTTTTTTACGGGATCACATAAGAGCAATTATTTTTGCATTTTTACAAGATTTTGTTCATATAAAGTGCACATTACACATACTACAACTACAGGAAATTTTGAATGAAGCAATGTCACTAGGATAATAAATTTAAAAAATAAACTTCAACAATGAAAAAGACTTCGAGCTGTACTTTGTGACTTAATTTTATTAAAGTGTTTCGTGTACATCTGAGATAAAACGTTCATAATTTGAAAAAGATTGATCTACAGAGGCTTGATGGCAGTTTCTCTACCTGTAAAAGGCTTTATTTTTCTGGGATTATCACTGGTCTTTTCATTTCGTGCTGTTTATAAATAGTTACAATATTGCTTTTTTAAGTTTATGTAAAGGAATACGGCTATTATCTTCTAGTAAACACACAGAGCCTAGTGATTTTGCTACGACGTTGTCAAAAATGGAGACGAAATGTTATCTTTTATAGTAGTTTCCTTGTCGTAATTAGCAGATGGCATACTCAATGGTTTGAGATTAGTTTGTCTTTGACAGCAGACGGAATACGCTCTGTTTTATATGTTTTAAACATAGACATTGTGTAACAGTTTATCAAATTTAACCTATCATTAGAAGCAAGTGGTAAGGGTTTAATTTTACCGACAACACCTTTAAATGGTTCCGAGGAAAATGTTTTAATTTATACGAATTAAATATTTTCGATAAATGAGAAACGTTTGCCTGCTGTCATATCGAATACCAAATGCCAAATGCTAATGAGACGGTAAATGCGATTGCATATACACCGCAGTCGAGTCCATGTTGTTGTACTCTCGGAAAGCTCAAAGATATGTCAATATTAATATCAGGATACAATTTCTGTAAGAATATTCCGTAGCTATTTTGTCATAATTCATATAATCGTATATACGAATGCGTTTTGTCTGGTAACGTAAACAAATCCAATGATTATTGCTACACAAAATTTGTATCCCGAATCCAAAAGAGTAAAAATCTGGGAAAGTCTTTCTTTTGTTATAGGCCTACACTGTATAACTGCTGGAAAAGTATCAATAATAATGACGACGATTCTGATTATTTTTTAAAAATACAAAATAAAACGATTTTAAAAAGCCAATAAAACAAAAACAAGAGGCTAACAACATATAAAATCGCATGATTCACAGATACTTGTTANAAGTGATTTTGGAACTGGGTCGTAAAGCGTATTTTACCCACAGATGTATTTGTTCTCATACGTTAATTTTTACAATGAAATCATTGAAACAGGAGAATTTTATCTGAGTTATTTGCAATTTTTCGTTAAAAATATATGGAATTCAAATTAATTATTTTTCTTTTTAATTAAATATATAAATAATTTGAATTGCAAAAGCAAAATATCTAATAATTTGCGTGATTTTGGCGTAAAAAAAAGTAAAAAAAAACTTAGCTCTACATATACTTATTAACATTTACAATTTTTTTTAAATATATATATATAACTCATCCCTACCCTCAAAATTAAGCTTTTTACCATTTTATAATAGTTAAAAATACAAAAAGCCTTTTTAATAAAATATGGTAACAGATGGCGCCACGAAACATTTTAAATGCTGCCAGGAAAGTTGAGCAAATCGTTGCTGGTTTATTTTTTCAAATTCTTCAAATACAAATTTAATTAACAAATCTTAATTCTTAGTGCTAAATTCCCCATAATTATGTTATATTATTAAAGACAATATCAACTTTATTATTTCACCAATACATTCTAAATTTCTTGAAATAATTTTTTTCTACAGAAAAAAACTTTTTAAATTAAAAATACTATATTTTTACCATTAAAAACAGTTAGTTTGTTATATATTGTTATGTTTAAAATATCTCATTTCATGCTATAAAATTCATTCGTTTACTCAAGTTTCGAAGTTGATAGAGCGCCGACTAAATCGATGTTTTATAAACTTCAGAGCTCGAGTAAACGAACGAATTTTTGCAAAGGTTAACTCTTACTGTATATTGTAACAAGCCAAATACGACAAAATAAACTTTAACATAATTTAATTATATAAGATGTAATATTTTTGATGTCCTACATTTTTCTATTTGAAGTACTTAAATGATACTGTGCTTGAAATCGAAAAAGATTTATAAAGAAAGACGTTATATAAAATCTAATTCAAGAAATAAATCTAAACACGGGAGGATTGTCTATGGGAAACTAGTCCTTAGGTATCAAACGCATGAAAGAAACCCGGAAAGCTCCACGCAGCCAGCCCCTTTGAAGAGGCGCGAACCCGCTAGTATTCAGATATTTTACTCCTTGGTGGCACTATAATTTAGATAGAAGATACAGTATATAGTTTATTTCATCTTTTGGGTTACTCTCGCTCATTTAAATTTTGAAGTGTCTGACATAGCTTAGTTTTATAATTTTTGTCCATATATAAAAATTAAAGTATACAGTAAATAATATATGTAAAAATTATACTTTTGCTAAAATTACCCTTCGATTTCATTCTTTTTCTCGACTTGACAAGGATGACACAAACAAATTTATTCATTCAAAAAAACTTGATTCAAAACAGGAATTCTCATTTAATCTTTTGTTTTTAGCTCTTTTAACTGCCAAATTTACGCATACCTAGGTAGATATCATCGTAAGATGTATAAATTTATTTAATAATAGCCGAGATAACAGTTTATAATGCAACTATTACGTAAACACATTTTCATACTTTATGATACAAATATGTCGAGTCACGCGAAACCAGACATAAATTTAGAACTGGAAAGAGCATAAAATAAAAGTCGTAATGTACTGTACATTCCTGCTTTGAATGGAATTCTTCTGAATAAATAACTTTGTTCTCGCTTGTGTAATCCTTATCCACATTAAAAATTATAATTTTGAGTTGCCTGTTTTTTTACATTGATATTAGTCCATCTTGTTATAACGATAACAACAATTACGTAATTAATTACTATTGTTCGCAAACTATGGCGGTTTGTAGTCATGGTAACATCATTTATTTATTTATTATTAATAGATCAGTCTTACTGCTTCAATTTCAGAAAGAAATGAATTCTATTTTCATCCAAATTCTTAAAGAATAAATATCTCTATACTTTTTTACATAAAATTCGTAATTGGCCAGTTATATTTTTAATTTAATTTACTAAACTCTATTTGGTAAATAAAGAAATGAATAAAACATTTGCTTACGCCTTTTCGTGGTGGAAACGATTAAATAAATTATTTCATGAAATCCAATATCAATTTTAATAGTTTTTATCAAAATAAGTCATTAATAATAATATTGAAAAGTATATATATTATTTATTTATTAATTTCACCCATTTCTATTTAATAAAAATTAGATAACAACAATAAATATTTTAAGTATTTCTTCCATTAAAGGAATATTTTCAAATTATTTAATTTTATTTAAATTATTTAATACAGTATATCGTATACATATTAATTTCAGTAATTATTTACATTTAACTAGTGATGAGAGAGACTACTAATTTTTTTCACGACACTCTGGAGATTACAGAAGTGATTTTGGAACTGGGTCGTAAAGCGTATTTTACCCACAGATGTATTTGTTCTCATACGTTAATTTTTACAATGAAATCATTGAAACAGGAGAATTTTATCTGAGTTATTTGCAATTTTTCGTTAAAAATATATGGAATTCAAATTAATTATTTTTCTTTTTAATTAAATATATAAATAATTTGAATTGCAAAAGCAAAATATCTAATAATTTGCGTGATTTTGGCGTAAAAAAAAGTAAAAAAAAACTTAGCTCTACATATACTTATACAGTACAATTTGAATCAACAAAAATATTTAAACAACGCGAGAGGAATAACTCTACCTCATCCCTAAATGTACTGTCGATTAAAGAATAAACAAAATCTATAAAAAACATTCTATAAATCGTTATAAATTTAAAATTTATTGAAATAAAACTAAACAATAAATTTTCATACCATTAATTTAAAATTAAAATGTTACTTTTTACGAATTATCGTCTAATCTAATCTTTAAGAATTATTTTACGAGTTATAAATTTTAAATTTACGATATTTAAATAACTTTTAATAGAAAATTGTATAACAATAATATATTTTTTGAAATATTTCATATAAAAAGTTTTGAGAATTTGAGAAAATTTAAAGCTTATGTCTTATTAAAATAATAAACCATCGAAATTTAAAAAAAAAATCATTCGTGATATTTTTAAAAAAATGAAATAAAAAATTATAATTGCAAATTTTGTTAATCATATAAAAAATGTTTTTTGACCAAAATTACTTTAAAATTCTCTTCAATGCTAATTATTTTAAATAAAAAATTTATTATTAATTAATTAATATGTATTTCTGATGAAATGAACTTTGTTTTAAAAATATTTAGTGTAATTATTTTTTATTAAAATTCCTGCGTAAACAGCATAAAATTATTAAAATTAATAACAATCTACAATAGTTAATAAACTTGAACATTAATATAATAGAAATATCAAAATTTATGCATAAAAATTCAATATCAGAATATTTTACTCAGTAATTTGTTGTATCTCAATAAAATTTTGTAGGAAAAAAAAAAATATACAGTAGTTACACAATCCTCATTCTTTTAAAACATACTGTACATTTTATCTTTATGGAAGAATAAATATTATCTGAAATTTTTTATTTTTAAACTCTTAAATTATATATCCCTACAGACAAATTTTACTATCATTTGTTTCAAATTTATTTCGGTAATGCTTTCATTGGTTACAAATTATAGATTCCCTGATGAGAAATCACATGAATTCAGACAGCAACTGAACAACTCAATCAACAAAATCGATGCACTCGCATTCAGATTAAACGTGATGAATAGTAAAATTTTTAATAATCTACTTAGCAAAATTGAATTTAAGTATATAAAGATTTGACTACTATTTACGCATCAAGTGGCTTGGCAACGGTCCATACTATACAGTTTATACTATGGGTCGCTGTCCAAATTATAAAACAGATAACAAAATGCCTGTTTCTTCTTCAAATAAAGAAATTTATATTAAATTAGAAAGTCTTTCATGAGAATTATATCAACATCGTTTAACACATTTAATATTTGTCTCCTCAAAATCATGTTACATTTTAGCAATCTATTATAAAGTTTAAAAATTATACTGAATTTATTTAAATGTTTATAATGTAAAATTTAAAAATTAAGATATTTTTAAATGACCAATAATACTTTTTTCTTTGTTTTTTTTTATGTTTGAATTTTGAAATATTAAATTGTATTGTAAATATGAGAAATATCTGTAAAGACATTCTGATATAAAACTATTTGTCCATTGTTATAGGTAAATTATGTATTTTCTGACAATTAGGAAATCTCAGATATCTTACATCACAATCAAACAGCATCCGGGTACTTTATCATCTGCACCTGTCTTAATCAAAACACGTGCGATCAACCTCTACCCA
Organism: Centruroides sculpturatus; assembly: GCF_000671375.1. Classification (NCBI taxonomy): domain Eukaryota; kingdom Metazoa; phylum Arthropoda; class Arachnida; order Scorpiones; family Buthidae; genus Centruroides; species Centruroides sculpturatus. The sequence continues at coordinate 220,768 of NW_019385106.1, read as the reverse complement.
CAAATCAAATTTGACACCATCCTTTAATTAAATAGCCTTAAAAGTATTACATTTTATCATATATGAAATTGTGAAAATCTTCTGCGGATTATAACTTCATTCTCAATTTTCACAGGAAAAAAAAAACTAAATAATAATAATAACCACTGACGAATGAATACCCGTAATTTTTTCTCGTAGTCACTCACCGAATTCTTCGTCCGTCTCTTGAGTCTCCATGGGACGTTTGTCTTAAATTGATGATATTGAGCCTCTTTCAGGCTCTTTCTTTGGCTGATAGCCAGTAGGGTCACGTCAAGCAACACGCCATACTTGCGCTTGGATGCAGGGAGACGGTACAGACCTATCGTGCTCTCAGTCATCGATCGATACATCTCGTTGTATGAGGCAGCTTTTGGCTGCACTCACCCGACGTCTTTGAAATCCAGACGCAACTAAACGATGAACTTTGGATGGTCAATATACCGGAAATTGTCAACGATTTCGCCTGGATATTTGATTTCGATTTAATGCTATATTGTATCTTTATAATCTCCAAATCATCAAATATTTGCCGGTATTTCAAGAGAGACACATAATGTAAACAAACTTAAACCCTCTGCGAATATCTGATTGTGAAGTTAAGAATGTAGTTATCTTTATCTAACTTTAGGTATAAATTTGATCAAAATTTATTATTTTGTATTACATAACCTACAGCCTCATTAATTATACATCAGAAATATTCTAAACCTGAAACGGTTTTCTTCAAAATCAATAAATTTAGCTTGTTTTAAATAATTTCATTTTTTTAAAAATTATGTTGATAGATAAATTTAACATTAAACTACGAGTAAAATATTATGGCAATATTTTACAGTCTAAATTCAACAGTTTCTGAAGTTTTTGTTTTTCTAATTTAAAAAATTATCATTAAATAAATTTAATTAAGAAACTGTATGAAAATTAATCGAAATATTTTATTTATAATATATTTTTTCCAACTAAATAATTATTTTTATCAATGAAATATTGAGTTTAACTTATCAATATTAAAATATTATATAAAATATAAAAATCAATACTCAATTAAAAACTACTGTATACCACACATTTCATAAGTTGATACAAATATCAAACAAATTAATTCAAAGAAAGAATGAAATTTATAAAATTATACAATCTGAACAACATTAAAATTATTTAATAAGAAAGAAAATCAATATATAAGCGCAATAATAGTAATTTAATGTTATATTTAGTCTAATGCTGGACGTTACTTATAAATTTTTTTAAATATTTGTTTCTTCTTTCTAAACTAAAATCTTTATACGTAGGCCTGTAATCAAAAACGACAAGCTTAATTACAGATAATTTAAAAAATTTGATTATTTTATAATTTTTAATTTGTTTTCTCCTTCTGTATACAGATTTTTTCCATCACTTGAGATAAATCTTTATGTAACCAAAATTTAACAATAAAAAGAAAACCTCAAAGTGCCTACGATTCGCCGAACTATTCAGATCAATAAAATAATGGATATAAGAAATAACGAAATGTTCATTTCAACTCCAGAACAGCATTCGCGAATTTAAAATGTGCAATCTACAAATCGATAAGGAAAAGTGTTTTTTAAAAAATCTAATTTATTTAGGAGCATTAATATAATAGCAACTAAACAGATGGAAATCTACGACATTCTATGATAATATATTTATTATTGTGGAAATATGATAAATTACACATGTTAAAATTATGCTTTTAAATAACTGCCACAATTCAATTGTCAGTATGTATGAATCTTGCTGTTACTATTCCATTATTACTTTCAATATCCTTCAGTAAAAGTATTAATCAAAAAGGAATTATTTAATAATAAAATGCCAACAAAAATATTCCGAATAAGCTCTTTACTTCAGATAATTTATAAATGAATATCGCAGTTCTACATTCAAACTACTACAAATCGCTACAAATTGATTCAGATAAATGCCTTCAGTTTACTTTAAAAATCATTGCATCATCTTAGTTACTAGAGATTTCGATCTTCGATTTTTAAAACTATTTGAAATTCAATTGCAGTTTAAATATTTAATAAATTAAAAGTGAAATTTGATTTTTAAAAACACACAACTATTTGAAAAAATATAGGCCTATATATTATTTCATAAAAAAACGAATGTAAGCTAATAACTCAGAATTTTTCTCAGAATTCATATTTTAGTAGATTTTATAACTCAAAATCAATATTTTTCGCACTAATCAAGCTAACTATAGTAGATAATAAGTTTTTTCTTTACACGGGTTTTCATTGAAAACATTCTGGACTAAAAGATATATTTTTTATTCTTCATTACTAAAACGATTTCAATTTCATAATATTTTATATCTGAAATGAAATAGGAGAGTCGAATTTTTCTGTAAACAAAACAGCAAATGATTTACAACTCAATTTTAATAAAATAGAGATCTTCCTGTAAAATCGTGATAAGGCATATGTATTTTCTTCCATCAATTCTTGTTTTCTATTTTATGTGATACATTTATAGTAATACTTCTATAATAGTAAACAAAATAAATAACAAAAGACTTTCTAAGAGAACATTTTTCTTCTCGATTTATTTAATCTTGCCAAAAGATTTAACTATAAATTTTCACATTTTAATGTTAATACACAGAAAATTTGTTAATGATTTATAGAACGTTTTAAGATTTTTTAAAATTCTTATTCAGAATAAGTTGTTAGATAAGTTATAGCATTATATCATTACCAACTGATTATCATTTTTATGTTTTTATATTTTATTTGCTTTATCACCGACAAGAATACAAGGATGAAGAAACTAAATAGAAATATATTGGAAGCAATGTAATGATATCTGACAATCGTTATTACTGTAATTACGAAAACAACAGAACTTCAATAGAAACTACGATTAACTAAATTTCTTGATCGAAAGGATTGCCATATTGCAAATAAAATTAATACGGTAGTTTTAATAATTTAGTGGGTAATATATCATTTTTCATATGATTTTAACTAAATATTTATTTAGAGAACGTATTTCAAAAACATAAATTTAAGTTATTATAATTTTCATCCAACTTCCATTTAACTTCTCTCAATATTCAGCAAACGATCAATATTACAATTGCATATCACAAATATATTTTCAGCATAAAACTGTAATCCTGCATGGATTAAAAAATTTTTTTTTTAATTTTTGATGCCTGATTAATTTTTTAAAATTAATTTTGTTTTAAAAGAATACATCAAATACCAATACGTTACAAAGATGAAGGGCGTATTATCCGCAGCAGTCGTCCACGAAGTAAACTTCCGAAACTTACAACCAGCATATATAAGAGAATATTAAGACGTATAGTGAAAGAAAACAGTTTTTCTTCTGCTGCCAGCCTTATAAAACATAGTCCAAATTGGAAAAAAACATCTAAAAAACAATTACTTGGCGTATCGTGACTAAATATGAATTTAGAGTATGTGTGCAAAAAGTACATGTAACAGCAAAGCAATATCAAGAGAGAGAGTTGACTCTCTCTTGATAAAAGTTACGAATGCATTTTTGCTCATGAATTAAATCCAGGACCAGACGTGTACTGTCAAAAAGTGGAAGTTTTCAACGCATATTGTTTAAGGAATTTACAGATAGAGTAATAATTTGGGTATGCATAACTGTTCTAGGTCCAGGTGAGTTAAAACAATTCTTAAAACAAACACGAACGCAAATGCTTATCTAGATGTACAAGAAACATTTCAACACTGGAAAACTTGTTTAAGAACAAAAATTTCATATTCCAGCAAGATAATGCTTATGTTCAATAACAAAATGCGTTTAGCAATGGTTTCAATAAGTGCCTGTTCTAAAGTAATCATTTAATTCGCAGAATTTAAATCCGATAGCAAATGTTTATAGAAATATGAAATGCACAGTACAGTACAGTACATTACATGAAAATCGACAACTTCCAAAACGTAAAAGAGAAATCTGAAAAAAAAAAAAAAAAATGTAACTGCCGAGTACAGTACTGTAAAAACTAGTTAATTCAATGCCTGAAAGTTACCGTGCTGTAGCTCGTGGCTATCCACAAAATATTAACGAGTCATCTAAACTTTGTAGGCTACTCATGTGATGATTTTTCTTGTTTCCTACATGTTTTTGAAAGTGTTTATAAATTTTCGAAACATTTTTATATTACAACACTTTTTCGTTTTCTAAATTCTGAATACATGTAAAACTATTCTGATTAATAATAAAGCATTGTAACATGAATAAATTTGCATTATTTATTAGAAAACTTCGACAACTCAAAATAATGATTGCTGTATACTGGTATGGTCTGTCTAAAAAACGGTTGTTTCTAAACTTTTAAAATGAAGTTATAATAGATAAATTTATATAATTTAACAGTAATTCGCATTTTACTCTTTTTATTACTTTCTAATTGGATTATAGGCTAGTGTTATTGGTGCAAGTAAATATTTTATCAATTTTTTTTTCAATATTAATTTTAAACGATATTTAATATAAGTTCAAATTAATTATTATTAAATTTTAAATAATATTAATTTCAAGATATTTTGGTAATTTATAGAAATAAAATCCGAAAAATTTACAAGAATGACAATGAAAGAAAATAGACGATAAATGATAAAGATGTTAAAGATGAGAGAAGTACAAATAGTATTGATATGTATTACGCTATGTCAATATTTGCGATTACAATTCTAATTCTGAACAAAGCTTTGATAATAACAGATTATGGTAATTGCTCATACAAATTAGAAAAGGACATCATATTAATAAAAAGGCAATAATACAGAGCTGCGAGAATCACATTTAAGCACTATAATACATTAAATTATTCGCCTCTTAGAAAAACGTAAAATATTAAACGTTTAAAGTTACAGTATATTGATAAGCCTTAACAATGAAATCTCAAAAATATAAAAATATGTAATTAGAAATTATAATCATGAACGAAACAAATACTGTATGTGAAATCTAAGTAAGCTAAAAATTATTGCTATTTTCCAAGCTTTTACTTCGCTAGCATTTTGAAATCAGTTCAAAATAAAACTGTGGTATAGGCTTTTATTTACTTTTTCTGTCCTACAGGTACTAACAAATCATCTTCATGCTCATCATAGATTCTGCCACAATAAGAATGGCAAAGTTGTGAAGGATCGATATAGCTGGTCAGCCTAGCCAAGAACATTAAATTACATGAAGTACAGAATACAGAATTACTGATTCTGTAATTCTTTATGCTCTATTCCAGGTCACCAGAGCCATAGATTCGTGTCTTTACCGTCTCAGCCATTTCTCTATCTCTAGATATATACCGAGCTACGTGTCAATTAACTTTATATCATATGACTAGCTTTGATTTTGTTTTGCATGATCATAATAATTAGGTCAAAGCGAAAAAATCAGGAACGTATACAACAAATGTTCAAACATAAAATATAATACAAAGGAGTCTTTTGAGCACTCAACCACGCATCATCGCGTAAATATAATAAAACAACTATGTTGAAAAGGCCCCTGCTTTGGGATCCAGTGTTGTTGCACAAGTGGTAGTTATGCCAGTGCCGGCCCGAGGCAAGATTTAGGATGGAGCGAGATCCTATTATGGCGCCCCCTTGGTCAGTAGCGTAGCGAACATAACTGGCGCTCGGGGCACGACACTTCATTGGCGCCTCCTCCAGAAACACATATAGTTTGTCTTGGAGACCATTTTGGCGCCCCTCTGCGAGTGGCTCCCGGTGCTTGATACACCCCCTTGCTACGCCACTGCCCTTGGTTGCTCCAAATTTATACCCTTTAATTTTCTTTACCACTGAGGCGCCCCCTAGGACTTAGCACCTGGAGCGGCTGCTCCTTTCGCCCTATGGTAGGGCCGGCTCTGAGTTATGCCACTGGGTTTAGTTGTTTAACAGATGGAAAACAATAACAAAAGAACAGGGAAGAAAGTTATAACAAAATTCTTATAGTGAAGTGAAAATTTCAGAAATTTAATTGCTGCAGGAGTAGAGAAGTTATATTACTAAAGTAATTAGTCTACACTACTAATTGAGACGAAGCGTTAGCGAAGCCTCTTCTATGTGGCTTAGAAAATTGAATTCGATCTCAAATTTTGATGAGCCGATTTTGATTAAACTTTGCTATTTTCCATTAATCGCAATGAATTCAAACATGTCATAAAGATCCATTTAAATGTAAAAAATAAGTTCATGATTTTGTTTTCGATATAGGCCTACAGTGAGGTCAAAGTGGTAATGACTGCTTCCTGACGCCACTGAGCATGTCTTTACAGAATTTAGGGTCAAAAATAAAACAAGCATTGCGCGCTTAAAAGAAAATAAGCGCGAAAAACGGACAAAATGCAAGAACAAACAATCGATGGCGATAGCTTTGTTCTTGGTTCGCCTCTCCGTGTCGGCAAGCGAAGGAATCGCCTCTCTCGTAGCCGGCAGTTAAGAGAATAGCCGCTTTTGTGGCGGAAAATGCAAAGTTCGCCTGTGCGCGATTGTTTCATCTGTATCTAACAGGTGCAGGGATCGTTTCTTTCTTTCCGTCTCCACTTCGACTTTGTCGCGAAATGACAAAGTCGCGTGATGTGCTAGTTAACTACTATATGTTTAGTTTCAACTACTCTTAATTACTATCAATATGTTATTTTCCTTTTTCACAGTACTTTTGCCATGGAGTATTCCATTGCAGGCGTCTCTATTTGCCATGGAGTATTCTATTGCAGGCGTCTCTAACCTTTTTCCAAGAAGGCCTATGACCTGTAAAATAAGTCTGAGGGCAGATACAAAAGATATAATCAAAACCTTTTTACTTCTGAACAACAACAGACATAAATCAAAATGAAATTTGCAACTGTTTTTTCAAAAGAATATCAACAAAATTGGGGATAAATTTTGTGGTATCCAATATTAAAATTTTCTACAGATAATTGTTAGTAAATGATGTTCAACATTTTGATTTCATTTTAAATCTAACTGTATTTCACTTAATGTAAACAACTGTATTTCATTTTAAATCTAAAAGTTCATTATTCTGATAAGTTTGCTATTGCAAGGTCTGTTATAACAAGTTTGCACTATGTTAAACAGTATGTTAAACGTACTTACTTTGTTTATTTATTTTTTTTTTTGCTTTTAGCATACCAGTTGTTAAAATTTACCTTCTGCACTGTTTAATCTTCTAAAGTGATAACAGAAGTGTCTAGTGATGAGACATGAACATCTGCAGAGGGGACAAATGGGATGCTTGCCCTCCCCTGAGATTGAATAAGAAATTCCACAAATTATAAATACAGAATTTATTTAGATATGAAACCTTACACCTTGACAATGGGACACTTTGTTTTTTGTATTGATGCAATATTGTATTCTCTAATCTACTTGTGAAAAAAAGAACTAAATAAAAATTTATTTATTTGTCTCCAAGCTTTGACTCCCCTTGGAAAATTTTCTGTGAACACCCATGCATCAAGTGTTTTTCTCATAGTACAGGGTGGGAAAGAAAGTTACTTAACATCTGTGCTACAGAATATAGAATGTACCCAGATTGATGTGTGTTACATGCACAGCCGCCATCTCGGCCATATTAAATGCAACTCCGAAATAGTAAATGGGAAGGAGTTCATGTGACACCTCATTTAGAGTCAGAATTTCACAAAGAATTGATTGCTGAAAGATTTTATTAACCTACTTCAAATGGTTACTGTTATGCATGTTAAATGATGTGTTCAATGTACATTCTTTGAGTACATTCTATATTTTGTAGCAGAGGTGTTAAGTGACTTTCTTTCCCACCCTGTACAATACAAACATTAAATGGTTATAACCATGTAAATTACTTGTGGTTTTCTATTTTGAATGTTATGTTCGAATTTGTTTGAATTTAATTCGAACAATATTCGAATTAAATTCAAACATAAAATTCGAATATTGGTTCGATTATAGAACGATTGTAAACGTTCCAGAAACGTTGAAAATAGTTCATTTGACTGGACGTGAACAGGAGACGTTCAGAAATAGAATCGGGATCAGGTCTCTAATTAGTCTGGAAACAGGGGACCTAATTCTTGCATTCTGTGAAAACGGGTAAGATTGGCTATAATGTAATTATCTTAATCTTCACTATCGTTACTTTTTGCCCACAAATAAAAATCCAGCGAAGCGGGTCCTTGCAGCTAGATTCTCGATTACTTAGAAAAACAGTCTTTTATATATAAAAAACAAAAACTATATTACATACAAATGTACAAACAAATAAAAACCCAGCAAAGCAGGTCCTTGCAGCTAGTAATTAATAAAAATTGATATAATATTGTCTTCATTAATATTAAATAAAATAAAACTGAAAAATATGTCTGTATAGTTTTCAGTTTTTATTTTATGTAATATTAAATGTAATGTTAATATTTTTAAAATAAGTTAAATTGCAGCCAGTCAGGAAGTAATTAACTTTTAAACTAATTTTAATTTACCTTAATTAAACTGTTTCAGAACTGATAACAATCTGAAATTTTGAAGAGACTTTCAGAGTACAGACATTTTGAGGTCATATGAAATGGATATTAGAGCATATTCTAAGATCAATGTTAAATACTTTATCTCATTGACTTATGATTCTATCTCTAAAATAGCCTTATCTTAATAATAAACACTTAAATTTTAAAAATAATGAACATTTTCAATAATAAAATAAAAAATTCCATTTCATCAATTTTATCATGTTAAAAAATTCACTCGTTAAAAAAAGCTGATTCAGGATTCTTCTGGGATTAAGGAACTTGAAGCTTAAGCTTCATTAGTTTCATAATAAATCTTCTTATTATCTAAATCTACCATATAGATTTATTATGAAATGTAAAATCTTTAATAAGAAGTAAAATTAGAAAAAAATAGTAAATCATTTATTTAAATTTAAAATAAGTTTTAGTTATTATTAATATTAATACATGCAATTATTTATTGTGACATCATCACAATGCCAGGCTTTAATTTTTAATCAGATTTTTTAAATTTATTTAATTTAAAATATATTCTCTCTATTTCAAATTAGTTGTGTCTTGCCCCTGTACATCATACTTTTCCTGTTAGCAATAGTCATGCTGGTCATCTAACTAACTCTTTCTACGGAAAAATTTTAAATTGAAATAACATGACTTCTGGTTTTCATTGGAAGTTCATGTACAGAGTAGTTAATTGGAGCATCCTGCTCCAAATCTTTCTCATCTTCATCTATCTAACTCTCTAAGATTAAAAAAGGACAGAGAAAGACAGACAACAGAAGAAATCCATAGGTCTACAATTTTTTAAAATTGCAACCCAATTAAGATTTGCTCATGAACTAGAGTTACTACAGGTAAAAGGTGGCCTTTCAAAAAATTTGCAGGGAATCTATGGTTTTCCATTACTGCATTTATTTGTAGAATTTTATTGTAAAGAGAATTGTAACTTTTCTATAGACTTAATGCAAAATTGTGTCTGCATTCCTGAAAATTTTTAAGGCTACATATTACAAAGATATGTATAAAATATTTTGCAATATAATGTATAAAATGTAAAAATACCTGTTAATGTATAAAATAATAACTTGTGTTGGTGTAAATCTGAGAAAAGCATACATGATAATAATAATGTATTTTGGATCATATGTAGTTTCTGATTCAGCATTCTGTGATTAAGAAATGTTAATGCTGAAAGTTTGGATATAAATGTCCAACATATCATATAATTATAACACTAAATTTAGATCTGCTATACAGAGAATATTATGTATATATTAATTATAGATTGATAGAATAATACTAAACTTGCATCATATCTTATTTGTGATCAAAAGATTATTTTTATTGTTTATATAAAATCTACATAAAATGATAGAAACAGATAAAAAATTAATTAACAAAATAAAATAGTTTGAACAATGTTCTATCTTGAACAATTAAAATTAAATGCTTATATGAGATTTTAGCCGTACATTCAGTAAGGCTCACATTATTTATTATTGGACTGCAATTTGAAAAAATTGTAAACCTATAAATTCCCACTGTTGCTCATTTGTCTTTCCTTAATCTCAAGAACAGAGTTAGATAGATGAAAGTCAAGACCAGATGTGGAAAGCTTAGGGGCAAGAAGTCTCAATTAACTATATACAAACTTCCAGTACAGACTGGAAGTCACATGATTTCAATTCAAAACTTTTCCCCAGAATAAACTTACATAGATGATTGGCATGACTGAAAAGTATAATGTACAGGAGCAAGACACTGCTAATTGAAAGACACTGAGATTGAAAACATATATTTTAAATTAAATAAATTAAAAATTGCAGCCTGGCATTGTAATGATGTCACATTAATTTTTGCTCATTTTGAATTAAATTCTATAAAGCTAATCAAAACTATTAAAAAACCCTAACTGACCAGTACTAACTAACTAATCCTATAGACCAGTGATTGCCAATTTAAGTCTACAAACTAGATCTGACTTGCCAGGCCATTTCTTAATGCTTATGCTGTATCTCTCCAGTACCCCATACATTTTCACCATTATAAACAACCAAGCAATAACCTATATCCAGCAATGGGAAAAATTCACATTAGATGGACCCATAGCAATATAAGCTGTGACCTGGTACAGGTGCTGCAAGTTCAAACACACAAAGAACTGCAAGTCAACAGTCAAACCTGCAGTTATATCCCTGTGATTACTCATATAAATAAAGAATGTACTAGAACACTGCAGTGCAGTAACTACAGTAAGATTAACAGAAGGTTCCAGCCTGCAGATAACTAGGGAAACTCATATATGAATACCAGCTGCTCTCACAATAGAGAAAATTACAATGATTTTGGGCAGATAACCCACAGAAAATTGCAAAAGTAAAAATAAAATCTTTGTATAACCCACACTACTGTATACACCATACCTTCAGGAGGACTATTAATTAAAAGCAAGATAATTATAGTATGTACTTTAGAAGTTGCCAACTCAAGCATTAAAATATTCTTTTTCCTGTTTCATTTCTTCTAACAAATCATTGCAGATAATTATATATTTACATTAACAACCAAGTCCAAATATTCTTTAATAATCACATTAATTTCCAGATTATTCAGACTAATAATCTGGAAATTAATGTGATTATTTCAGATTCAGGAAACCTGAAAATCAATTAAAAGTTTGCATTGCTGAGCTAACATCCATGTATCATGTAAGTCATCAATGTAGTAAGGCATCAATATCAATATCAATCCAAGTAAGGCACCAATAATTACAATAGCTTGAATTGTAAAATGAAACCATACACAACTTTTCAAACAGTCATTGCTTTCCAAACAACATATTTCAATGTTTCGAAGAAGAAAAAAAATGCTTAAAAAATCATCATAAAAGTATTATTGAGAGAAAATACTTGTGATATCTCTTCTATGTGGTTTGTTCTCAAAATTTGATAGGCCAATTTTGATAAAACTTTGCCATTTTCCATTAATTTCAATGAAACAAAGTCATGAAATGCCAAAAATGTGATTAAAATGGGGTTAACCCCATTTTTTAATCACATTTTTGGCATTTCATGACTTTGTTTTCAAGATACAATGGTATCACTGTGACAATGTCCATGCTCCCTGATGCAAACATGTGTGCCTAATGGAAAATGGGCACTAAAAACAAAAAAGCATAAGAACAAAGCAATCAATGCCAATTGCATTGTTCTTGTGTCACCTCTCTGTGTCAGCAGGTGCTAGGATCATCTCTTCCTCAGCAAGTGTGAATACTTTCTTTCCAGCTCTGTCTGAATTCTGTTGTAATAAAACAAAGTTATATGATATCCCTAGTTATTTGATGAAATCATTATTCAATGAACTTCATAAATATCTATAGGAACACATGCATGGTGTAGTGGTTTTGTAAAGGTTTAAATGCTTGTAACTTCTGATAAGTGAATCTTTCAAAAAATGTTTTATATAAAAGTTTATTTTGATGTAGAATCATAATATGCAATAAAAAATGAAAATTCCCATTTAAGAAAATAAAGTTGACCCTGTTTTCACTGATTGTAGTGCTAACTATGATGAAACCAATGCCCTATCTTATAGCTCCTCAAATTCTAACATTTTTCATTCAATAATTTTTACTTTCCTAGCCATTATATATGCCTAACAAGGGAAATACTGCCTTCTGGACTTTTTGCAACCTCCATATTTTGAGATCTCTTCAACCCAAAAAACATAATAAAAAATTCCTCAGATGTGTATGTGTGTATTTTAGCAAGTAATTTGGCATTTTGTAATAAAGAAATATAATCCTTATATATAAATGAGGATGTTTGTTTGCTTGATATGCACACCTAGGCCGTTCGACCAATTGTTACAAAACTTGAAAATTAAGTTCACATACTTTAAACTTAAATAACATTGTACATCTCACCCCAAAATTTTGATTGAATTTCAATATATCAATTAATTTCTGTCTACATTCATTTGCTGGCTTTATTTGTAGCTCCATCTATTGGTAAAAAATTTAAGAGAATAATAAACTAAATATAATTCTTACAAAAACGGATATAATTTTTAAAAATATATATTATATTCAATTAATTACTGTGACAATGATATAGTGCAAAATAGATATGTTATTACATGCCATTACTGAGGCAAGTAGCACATAACACATGCCTGCATGGAGTAGAGTATTGTTTGCACCTGTATCTCATACTTTTCCTGTTAGCAATAGAGTTGTGCCAATTATGTATGTAATTCTGCTCAGTGGAAAATTTTTTAATTTAATTTAATTTAATTTAACATGACTTCCGGATCAAACTGGAAGTTTGTATATAATTAATCTGGCCCTCCTGCTCTTAAACTTTCCATATCTGGTTTTGACTTTCATCTATCTAACTCCTTTCTCAAGATTAACCACTCAGCACTGAGTGACAAATATATTTGTCAAGGTCGATTGTGTGGCAGTGGTGAGGGACAAATATATACATAAAATTCTTCTGGGGGGGTATCGCCAAAAACTAGCCTAAAACTACTACATTTTTTGCAGTAGTTTTAGGCTAGTTTTTGGCGACATAAAAAATAAATTATGTAACAATAAAAGAAGACTTTTGTTTACTAGACATAACTGTTTACAAAATATTTTTTCAAAATAGTAATGAGAAAAAACGTGTGGAAAAATACTCTAAAAATTTCACACGTTTATTCTCCACTACTTTGGGGTAGCACCATATCTGACTATTCCACTGTTGAAAGGTTAAGGAAAGACAGGACAGTGGATGGATAACAGTGGAAATTTATAGGTTTACAATTTTTTCAAAATGTAGCCCAATAAGTACCCTCCAGTAACCGAGTAAATAAAACCACCACTGATAGTTGCTTGTGGGTTTGTGCATTGCCAACAGACTGGCCATGTGCAGTTTTCTGAGTTTTCTTCATGTTAGTAACACCTAACTATTTACATAAGCCAGTTTTACAAAGTCTTCCCGAGATGCATCCTTCTTGACAGATTAGTTATGGCAATGCAACACATCAGCAAATAAACCAAACTAATTCTAATAGTTTTTCTATAAATGTGATATTTATGAGGACATACTTAACTACCATGAAACTTGAACACCCTGTTCCTCTCCAGATAAGATCTCAATGGTCAGTGGTCAAAAAATAAATTGAAATCCTCCTGTAATCTCAACCACACTATTATAGTGTTTATATTAATTATATTATTGATGAACAGAATAGTTTCCAAATGATACCAGTTGATGTCACTTGCTAAATAACATCAATTAATATGCATTCAAAANGTTTTCTGAGTTTTCTTCATGTTAGTAACACCTAACTATTTACATAAGCCAGTTTTACAAAGTCTTCCCGAGATGCATCCTTCTTGACAGATTAGTTATGGCAATGCAACACATCAGCAAATAAACCAAACTAATTCTAATAGTTTTTCTATAAATGTGATATTTATGAGGACATACTTAACTACCATGAAACTTGAACACCCTGTTCCTCTCCAGATAAGATCTCAATGGTCAGTGGTCAAAAAATAAATTGAAATCCTCCTGTAATCTCAACCACACTATTATAGTGTTTATATTAATTGTCATAAATATTAGTTCTTTATTATAACAAAATCTCATAACAGATGATGACAAATAAATTTTATTTATTATGATTAACAACATAAAAGTTTTTGTTTAAATAAAATCTCTTCACAGCTGGGAAAGTTATGCAACTCATTGTTGAATTGTTTTGTAGATTTATATTTTTCAAGTTATTCCAGTGGATTGATTAAAATGGACTAATCCTATGTATAATAGTAAAACCTATATAATGTGGAACCCAAATAAAATGAAAAACTCTCTAAATGCAAAAATTTCTTTGGAACAAAGTGATTTTCTGTATTAAATTTTGCTATAAGTCAGAAACCTGTCCTATGCATATACAGAAGAGTTTTTGGGTACAAAGATCATAACCAGGATAAAGTGGAAAATTAAAATTCCACTTGCAAACAAATTAATAAAATAATCTACAGGTATAATGGTCATACAAAGCACAAAAAACTGTTCTGATAAGTTAAGTTTCAAGCCTTGCCAGAGAAATGAAAGTCATGTAAGAAAGGATATGGATACAGGTCTTTGTTAAAATTAATCAGAGGCAGAATCAAATATTTTTAAGAATCAAGAAATAAAATATCAAATGAGTTTCTGAGAAGTGAGTTCTTAAAAACAAGCAAGTAATGAAAGAAATGAACGACAATAAAAATAAAATAAAGTGCTGCCAATTTGACTTATACACAATAGTTACTAACTAACTACTACCAAACATTCAAAAACAATATGATTAACATGTTGATAACTACACAGATTGAACAATTAATTACAACATTAAAATTCCTCAAGGAGCTGGATCACATAACTTGGTTTCTATATTACTATAATGCAATTATAATTTTGAATAGAGAGCAAGAAGCTACTACTTGGAACTCAAATTGGCTTGTTCACTGTCAAATGAACTAATAAGGATTGCATCTAATAAAAAAACCTCTAAACATTAAATATGTAGTAACTAACATTTATGAATGTAACGTTTTTGGTCCTTTTGATTGACCATCTTCAGAAAAACATATAAAATTTAAAATTTTACAAAAAAAACAAAGCCATCTGTATTCCAAAATGAGTTTCCAAAATGAGTTTTTTAAGCTTCTATTTTTGGTATATACAAACTTTAAAAATACATGTGTCAGTTTTTTTTACATATTATATAATATTGCACATTACATTGCAAAATCAATAAACATCTAAAATGTCTATTACCCACAGTGAAATAACCTATGCATAGAACCTTCCAAAATTTTTTAAAATTCATATATTCCAAAAATAGAAGCTTATAAAAACTGTTTTGAAATATGGACAGCTTTCTTCTTTCTGTAAAATTTAAAATTTTACAGATTTTCCTGAAGACGGTTAATCAAAAACACCAAAAACAATAAATTAATAAATGTTAGTTACTGCATATTTAATGGTTACAAGGTTTTTATTATGATAATGCAGTTCAGAAAGGATTAAGGATTGCTTCTGAAAAGTATTTTAATGCCTAACACAAAATGTTGTAGACAACAAGAATTTTTTTACAATAGAATAATTTTCAATTCTTGCTTAAGAGAATCAAAGTTGAAAGAGCTTACATCACAATATTGCTGGAAAAATGTTCAAAGGTGTGTTTTTCTTTTTATGTGACTCAATTCTTGCTTTTGAATACTCCAATTTTTAGTTGGAATCACTTTGGATTAAAAATGAATTACTAATATCAATAATAAACTTTATTATATACATTGCAATAAGTGATTTTACTATAAAAAATGCCAGATAGCTGAGCAGTTAAGATGTCAGTCTACCACTCTGGGGAACCAGGAATGAATCCAGACAGATCAGAAAATCCTAAAAATTTTTGCAAGGTAACCCATCCCAGATATTTCAGATCATTCCAGACCCAGATCACCCACTCAGATCACTAAGAGGACCTGCTATAAGAGGCCCTCTTAGTGACCACAGGGCAGAAAGAGTATAAAAAAAAAAAAATATATTTCAGATGTCATCCCTCATCACTCCACTATCCACTGTGGGCCTGGCTGAACCCAAAATGAACTTGATAAAACAGCTCTTTTAGTGTCCTCAGGGTGGAGTGAATGAAAAACTAAAAAAACCGAATGTAAACATGTGATATTTATACAATGCAGTTTAAAGATGAAAAAACAAAAGAAAAAATAATTTGGTACCATGCCTTCCAATTACACAGGTTTACTGTATACAGTGGTGCACCCAGAGGGAGGCCAGGGGCCCTAACACTCCCAAAGTAAAAATAAAACAAAAACACTAGTAAATTTTCCTAAAATCTTTTCTTAATTAAAATTCATTGTTTTATTTATATTGTGTGTTGTCTTCTATTTCTACATTACTTATAAATTAACAGTCACATAAGGGGGAATTTCATTGAATTCACATTAAAAATTTATTTTATCCATTCAACTTGGCTCTTCAAAAACTAAAACCTGAGTGTGCCACTGACTGTATATATATATACACACAGCACCAGATTTACATAAGGGCATTTTGGGCTGGTGACCAGGGCCTCCACAAAACTATGTTTAAACATAATTTTTTTTCCTATTACTGCGACAGCCTAGTATACCTAGTCACAGGGGCCACTCACCACCTTTGTATGAGGGTAGTGCCCATCCTATGTCCTAACCTCAAGTTTTTCTTTCTTTATCCTATCCTTTTATATTCTTATCTCATTTCCTACCTTATCCTCATATTATCCTCACATTAATTCCTCACTTATTTATCCTACCTCAATAATGTCCTACCAACTGTTCTGTATTCATTCTAGGCCTTGTGAGGCAGAGAAAAGCAAACCCAAGAAAAACCGATAAAACACATCAAAAAATTTTGGAAAAAAATTTTACATAGGTATTTTTCAATTAAGTTAAAATAATTCATTTTACACAATAAAATATGTGTATGTTTATAATAACCTTGTAATCAACAAGTTTGCTTTATTTAATTTAAATGTATTATGTTTAATGTATATTGTCTATATTTTATAAAATAAAACATTATTTAATTAATTTTATATGAATTTATAAGAATGTTTTAAGCTTTAACACCTTTACAATAAGTAAAATTTTTGAAAACATATTTTTTTAAGTACAGTATTTTGTATAAATTTTCTAAATCATCAAATTTGCGTACTCTTAAAGGGAAAACCCCACCTTATTTGTGTCCATGGGCCTCTGATTGTTAAATCCAGCACTGCATACACATCAAACCCAATACATAGCAATTATGACTGAATATAAATAATTTTTTTTGTTTTATTACAAGAGAATTTAAAAAGTATTTGAATGCAACTATTAAAGAAAATAATTCAANTTAAGTACAGTAATTTGTATAAATTTTCTAAATCATCAAATTTGCCTACTCTTAGGGACCCACCAGTGGCCAAGCGGTCTTCGTTCCCTGAACACTAGGAGTTCAGTCGTATGTTCGTATCTCGCTCTGACAGGTTGGCCACGTGGAGTTTTCCGGATTTTCTCCACATCTGTAACACCTAAATAGGGGCCAGTTTACCTTAAAAAGACCTTCCGGAAGGCATCCCCTACGCAGATCGCCCAAGTGTTGCGTTGCCATAACTAACTAAGCAAACAGCCTACTCTTAAAGGGCACTCCACCTTATTTGTGCCTATGATTGTTCAATATGGCGCTGCTCTCACCAAATTCCATTTCATATTTACCACTATTTGCGCGAAATATATCAAATCTATTGAAATATGATCCTGTTGATATTTCTTCAACAGGAAAATATAGCAAGTGTCTTTCTCTATAAGTCTGCAATAAACAAACATAATTTTTGTTCAAAAGCAAGTACAGTAGAGCGTCGTTTATCCGAATCGATTGGGGACTCGGGTTGTTCGGATAACATATTTTTCGGATAACCGATTGTGTACGAAAAAATATATTAACCTATCCCATGTTGAAATTTTTCTCCGTTGCGTGTTGCTTCGCGTTGAATTTTCGTCGATGTTAAGCCTAACGTAAACTTTTTAAAATAATAATCATGGCAATTGTATCGTAAAAAATTATTTCTTTATTTTTTACAAACAAAATAAATATATTGAAAAATATAAAAACAAAAAAAATTATACTTTACAAGTTAATCTAGTATCAAAAACGTTCGATTCAGCACCACACAGTCCTCAGAAAAACACCACACAAATGTGCCAGTGCTGCCAGCTAAAACACACACATCAACAAAAAAAATATTGGAGTAGCCCAAGATATAGCCAAAGATTGCAGCGCCACAGCACTAGCGAAAATTTAAATTTGCCGACTGGAATGCTTTCGGATAACCGGCTTTCGGATAAACGACGCTCTACTGTANTCATTAACATAAAATTAAAATATTGTCTATAAAATTTTTTAAAAGAAATTACAGAAAAATCAAAAGTACAGATCATTAAACTTATAAATATATTTAACCATTTAACACTTAGTAAAGAATAAATAAAATTTATTAAAATTCTTTGAGTATCAATAGACTATGTCAGCAATACATCTGTGCTATAGTTTTGTATTATTACTTTTACCTTTTTTATAGTTTGATTAGAATTACTTTCAGATTATTAGAAGTTTTCTGTTTTTGATATACATTTACATATATCAAAAGTTTTTAAATATATTACACACACTTAATTTTTGTATTTAAATAACACATTATTAATTACTGTTTTGTTTTCAACAATTAATTCTTAATTCTTTACAAATAAGAATTTTGAATACAATACTGTAGTTTAAAAGATTTTAAAGTTTAAATTATATTATTTTTTATTTTAATATTAGTAATAAAAAATTATAATTTTACAAAAACTCACTCATTGAATAGCCAAATTCATCTTCTTCTTCTGTTAAATCTTCTGAAGATAATTTAATATGAGCAGCACTAGCTCGATCAATCTGTTAAATTAATTACATTTAATAAAACTTTAAAAACATTACACATTAAATTTATGTATGACATATATAGTACCACCATCCAAATATTCATAGTAAAATAGAGGTAAAGTTATATAACATAAAATGATTCATCAAAATACAATTCAAATATAAACACATAGTAGCTGTATCAGCTTCAATGCAATTGATTATATGTATAAGAAATCATAAAGTAAATATACTCTTAATTCTCAAGATTTTTCATCCATTTATTTTACTTCATATTATTATAAACATGAAAAAATACAGCTTAAAAATCAGTTTTAATTAATTAATTAATTAATTTTAATTTTGTATAAAAATATTGTAGAACTTTGTTTCTTTGTATCAACTAGGTGCATTGATAGACACTGGGCATTTTGGAATAACTGTATTCTTCAATATCTTGTGGGCTGATAAGTATTTTGGGCATTCATTCCTCGTTTGTTGGCTTTACTTTTGAGATATCTTGTAAGGTGTTAATAAATATACATCTTACTTAAAAATTACACTAGTTACAGTTAAAATTTTTTCAGTCAAAATTCCTTGGCATTACCCTCAACAGCACTCAGCTCATACTTGTGATGTCCTTGTTTTAAAACAAGGACATCACAAGTATGAGCTGATAAAATGTATATTTATTAACACACCTAACCTAACCTAACCTCTTACGAGATATCTCAAAAGTAAAGCCAACAGAAGAGGGGTGAATGCCCAAAACATGTATCAGCCCACATGATATTACAGAATAAAGAGTGATGCCAAAATGCCTAGTGTCTATCAATGCACCTAGCTGTAACTAGGGCTGCGGAGTCAATAAAAAAAAACACTCGACTCCTGATAATTTTAGTAGGCTGACTCCCGACTCTGGAAAAATTAAATACAAAGTCATTTGCTGGGGGGCAGAGGTGCTCATAGGAGCTATCCTACTCTAAACTCTGAAAGGAGCCTGGGGCATTTACCCAAATGCCCTTATAGTTAGTATTTTTAATATCTAACTTACATTAACCCCTTACTCCTTAACTTACATTAATATTTATTTGTATTAAAAAATTAATTTTTAACAAATATTTAATAAGAGGAGAAAGGGGGCAATAAAATTCTACATATATTCAACAGCATTTGCACTTCAATTTCACCCTTCCAGAAGAGTTAGTCCAACTAAAAAGTGTGCAATCTAGCTACTTCAGCCCCTTGTTCAGAAAAGAAAAATATGTACTCTGATCAATTAGTCTGGCTCATTCAGAAAAATAGAGTACTTATTTACAGTAGGGATAATAAAGAAATGATTCAAAAATATTCAAATTCAATTGGGTCAGACTAATTTAATTAATTAACAACTAAACACAAATACTACAAAGAATACTATATACAGGCGACCCTCGACTTTTGCACAATTCGCACATTTTTAAAAATTTAACTTTTTAAATATTTTTGTTGATAATGAAAAAATTTCCTTCCATGCAGAATGCTCATACACTACAAAGTGCAGTAGCTCGCTCTACATTCTCGGACACACATTACTTCCTATAATAGCGGATTTCTTGGAATCCTAATCACTACTGTGTTGTTCCAAGCAAGAGTTCAAAATAGTTTGAGTCTTGAATTAGGGTGTGCGTCAATGTGTTGTGTGTTTTGCCAATTTATTTATTTATGTTTAAATATTTCGTCCTTATAAACTGATAATCATGAGTGAGAAATGGAGAAATTGCAGTGTTGATACAAACAAAAATAAATTAAGGACTCATAAACTTCATACAACCAAGACAATAATTAAACGTTCTGAAAACAATGAATCTTTTGCTTCAATCGAATGTTCGTATGATGTAAACAGATCTACGATATGTGCAATTTTGAAAAATAAGAGTAAAATTAAGGAATAAATATTTTAAACACAGTTTTTGGTGCATATTTTTTTACATTCCTCTACTTTCAAACATTCAACATTAGCACACACTTTCAGGAACCAATTATGTGCGAAAGTTGAGAGCCACCTGTATTTAATAAATTAAATTGATGCATTTTGTATTTAAAATAAATGAATTATAACAAAATACAAAAAGATTTTTAAAAATTAATAAATATAAAATAAATTTTCTTTCATTTAAATAAAAACAATTAAAGTAAATTTAAAATGTGGGAGTCGGAGTCGATACATTTTTTTTCCAACTCCAACTCCTCTGGCCAGAAATTCCTCCTAACTCTGACTCCATAACCCTGGTTGTGACACAAAAAAAACAAACAAAAAGAAGTTCAAAACAGTTTCAAAATAGACAATATTATAGAACTTTTAAATTCATATTTTACATTAAAAACTACTTTAAAATTTTCTAGTTAAAATATAATTTCACCATTTTCAACTTATATCAATCACCAGTAATATCATTTCTGAAGCAGTTTTTGGACAGTTTCAAATGACCAAATGATATGAGATGATATACTTACAGTATATCATCTCATATCAGATGATATACTTACAGTATATCATCTCATATCAAAAGAAAAAATTGTAAAGTATTAACGATATGAGATGATATACTTTCAGTATATCATCTCATATCAGATGATATACTTACAGTATATCATCTCATATCAAAAGAAAAAATTGTAAAGTATTAACGATATGAGATGATATACTGTAAGTATATCATATCATATCATTATACTGTTGGTATCAATTGATGAGATAAATGTCACTTCTAGAATAATTTTTTATTTGAGGTAATTTCATATGAAAATTGATATCAACTGTCAATTGACTAAACAGTTTTGAGAGATCAGTTGATATCAAATCACATATTATTATTATTTTGTATATTGATTTGATATATTTGAAATTGTATTATTTGATTTTTATATTAATTATATTATTGATGAACAGAATAGTTTCCAAATGATACCAGTTGATGTCACTTGCTAAATAACATCAATTAATATGCATTCAAAATNCAAATCACATATTATTATTATTTTGTATATTGATTTGATATATTTGAAATTGTATTATTTGATTTTTATATTAATTATATTATTGATGAACAGAATAGTTTCCAAATGATACCAGTTGATGTCACTTGCTAAATAACATCAATTAATATGCATTCAAAATTAAAAAATGCAAAAACATTACAATATCATTTGATAACAAGTCATATCATTTAACATTTTCTTTCTCTCTTCTAAATTAGAACAAAATGATAGTTAGTTCATGGAATTTCAAAAAAAAATTGAAATTTATAGAAAAATAGAAAGTAATCAATTTTAGGAAAAATAATTTCAAAATCACATTTTCCCTTAAAGTTGACTCCCTGTAAATGTCTAAAAATACTGGAGTGCAAGTTACGTAGAAGATAATGATCAATAATGTCAGTGACAGAATAAGATTAGGATACAATTAGGATACAAATGGAAAAGACTGAACAAATAGAAACTTTAAAGATATTTAGTACTATTGAATTTTGATTTGACAAAAAAAAAAAAAAAAATGTATAGATTATATATACACAAAATTTTATTCTATACATCTTGAGTTTTAATCTAGTTAGAGAAATATATTAATTTGTATGATTCCAGTTGTTTTTCTTTGTACACTCCACTGTCTCATATGTCATCCATGAGGTCCTTATAAGACGTGATATAAAGATGGGTTACATCAGTAGGCTGTATTTACTATTATTTTTAGTAATGGATTCAAAGACAGGCTGAAGGATTTTTTGGAGTACATGAACATGGGAGAGGAGGAAGCAGGCTTACATTTAAACATATTTTAGCACTCACCAAGCATAAAGTTTTTGTATGTATTAATTTAGCAGTATGTATTTAAATGGGATTTTTTCATGTTTATTGGAGAAAGCAGTTTCTTGTTCTTAATTAATACAATTTATTGATATAAATAAATAAACAAGTCAAGGTACCGTACATTTAACAAACTAATGTTTAAAAAAATATACATTGATATTAGAATTCTGTCACAATTATTCCAAATTCATTCATTTTTGGCAATAACGAACCACCGCGATAAGAAAAAATTGTATTTGTGATTAAAGTATGTCATTTTAAATTAAGTACGCTTAAGGCTACAAAAAGAACAGGGAAAACAAGTTTGGTAATTTAACGGTAGCGACCTCTACAGAAACTTTTGCAAAATCCTACATGAACCTAATTCTGAATATTTGTCTCTTAAGTTGAAAATCTTAGGACTTTATGTTGAATAACTAGCAAATATTTCTTATTAAATATTAAAATTACATTTAAAACGTTATTATCAGTTATGATTTTAAAAAAACGCACAGAATAATAATTACAGTATTACTGAAATTCTCAACATTAAACTTGTATATCGTGATAAAATTATATTTTAGAAATCGATTTGCCAAAATTTTTACTATAAATATGTTTATTGTTTCGTAACTTTTGTCAATTGTCATTGTAATAATTTTTTTCATTAATCACTTGAATATTGTATTATTCATTAACTATCATTGTCACAAAAGTTTTCCCATAAATGTATTTCAATGAAGAAATGCTGGATTAAACGAATTTAAATCAAACATTATTTGAAAAAAAAAGTCAAACATTATTTGAAATACAATGAGTACATAAAACAATTTACTTTGCCATATTTCATATCATTACATTACATATACGGTATACATTAACCCTTAAAATAGTGTTTATGATATTACCATAAACACTATTTTCAAAGAACTATCTCAGTTTAGGTTCATATAGACTACATTAACTTCCACCAATTCTCGGAAGAGGTCGTGGTCGTAAATCTTATCGATTCCTGTAAGTTATCATAACACTATAAAAGATCGGAATTTTCAATTTTTGACATTAAATTCAGCATGAAAATTTGTTTAAAATGATTGATATGACATCATATAATCAGACATGTAATTTTCTGAGAGTCAGCAATATACTGACTTAAACTAATTTTGCCTCCTTACTTAATTGTTTCTATTTCGAAAAAGCAAATCAATTAATAATTCATATTAATTTAATTATAAAAAGATAAATACGCCAATAATATTTATTAATTGTGTCATAAAAACATGAAAAGGAAATTACAATTATTAACACAAACATTGCTAATACCGTATTATAAATGATCGTCGATATCTGTCTTAATTAACTAAATTATTTTTATAAAATTACTCTTATTCTACAAAGATTAATCATTTTTGAAAAAATTACGAAAACAAACTGCATAACACGACGTTCTTACCATGTTCAATTTTGTATTTATTTAAACATGCGAACCAAACAAACCGGTTAAATTATGTTGACTAATACGCCATCTTGGAGTAAATACATTTCTACATAATACTGTACATTTTTTTTACGTAATCATTTCGTCTATTATCGTACATGTAATTTAAAATATTCTGTAAGAAACAGCAGTTCTAAAGTACAATATATGCTTTGTCTATTATAAATAACTTATTAAATCTAGCTTTCATATCACAAAAAAAATCTACATATGAATTCGTAAAATGGTCGACTTCAATAACACGTGTATTTTGGAACAACTCGCTATGAACTTAAAGAAATTTATAGAACATAAATTCCCATATTCTGATTTGATAAAATAATAACAGCTTTTATGATAAATAGTGATAAGCTCGTTTTGTTTGTTTATATTTATATATAAAGGACGAAGCATCCATGATGTAACATGGCATGTCAGTACGAATTGATAAATTCGTCCAACTTGAGCATTTACGAAAGCAAACGAAGCAACGAATAATTAAAATATGTGCTTTTTTTTAATCAAATGAAAAATTAATATTTAAAAAACTTTTTCAGAGAAGTCTTAAAAAACTGTCTGAATCTTTTAAAATTCCAGATGAAGTTATCTGGGTTTAGTATGAATTTAAATAAAAACATTAACTCTCCTGTCTCTGGTTGTGTATATGGCTACAGCAAAAATCTAATTGCTAGGTTACCTAAAAACACAGAGAACAGCATTAATACATAGCGGCTAATAATGATATGCAGTGTTGGGAGGCTTTACCTCGGAAATTTATAGCGGTGGACTATGATCCAAGGATTCTACATATAAAACATTTGCAAAACATATGAATGCTGTAATAGCTTATACGCGTAATCCAACTATATTTAAACTACTAGCTAATGGAAAGGATTCTATGGATCGAAACTTAGCTCCGGGAGTAGGCTATACACGATACAAGTGTGGGATGATATATTTGGTAGGTTAACATACATAGGCGCCACTGAAAGATCGTTAACCCAAAGGCTCAAGAAACGTAACTACGATGTTCGTACAAATAGTCTATCCACAGCTCTTGCTCAATTTGCTAGCGGGTCGGGAGTGTCGGCATGTTGGGACCAGGCTAAATTATTTTTAAAAAGGTGTTTGACTTTAACAGATTAACCTGAGGCAGACCTCTGAACGGAGTCGAAAACGTTTGTTTTAATTAAAATATTGCTGGAAAATTATATAAGATATAGAGTTAATGTATATTGATTTCTAGTTTTCTGCAAGTGTTTTTCTGAACTATAGCCACATCAGCCAAACTTTAAAAGAAGAAAGTACTAGCCCTAACCAGGGCTAGAGAGAAGCTGAGTTTCTTAATGGAGTGTAAGAAGAATAAGCTTCTTCTTACTCTCCAATGTCTATCTACAGGATTTCATTACCGAATGGTTGCAACTCCTTCCTTCCTAAACTGTGTTTAGTCTGTCTTAGGAAGGCAATTAAAAGCTCAGAAGAGCCATGTATAGCAGACTTTCCGATCTCATTAGAGTAGAAGACGGCATATACGAAAAGGATTCTGACATCTAGCGGGTCTTAACCTGAGAATTATTAATTTTTAAGAACGAGTATCCCTGGAGCTACGGAAAATATAAGGTGAGAAACTGCAATAGAAACATTAATTCGAAAAATTACAAACGAAAAATGTTTAAAAAATTACAAATTCAAGAAAGGATAGTTTAGTGATGTCTTAGCTGGAGAATTTAACATTGATTCCAATCTTTATAAATAGCTGAGACTACTAAAATATTGATTTAAAAATGTTTGTTTATAAAAAATCTTGTTTGATAAATGCATTGTCTCTGAAAAATAATTTAAATCCTGTTTTATTATTATTATTTGAACTTAGCTCATATATAGGAAGGCATATACATTTTATTTTTTCAATTTTTTTTTATTTTAGTTAAAATTATTTCAACATAATTTTAATACAGTATTATATTAACTAATTTTTAAAATAATTATGTTAAAATATTTAAGTTCATTACAAACATGCAAATAACTAGTAATAAAATTTGATATTTGACTTCTATGTTATAGTTCTTTTTCTTAAATTTAGAAATGTATATTTTAAATTATGTAAGCATTTGATTAATGTATGATAAATTTTATGCATTATGTAGAATTGCATTTATATGTAGTAAAAACATAAAAACTTTAAAATAACAGCATTTAAGAAAATATAATCCTTACGTTTTTATACTTTATTAAAATAAATACAGTATTTAAGACTGTAAACTAAAAATCTGCACAATTTTGGAAGGCATATTTTATATTTAAAAAAAGATTAAGAACGTGTTAGCGTATTGTTGCTCGGACTCTGCAGATTTAAATTCATTTTATCATGGCAACAATATTCCAAACGTAAATGAATTGGAACAGATTAATGAAGAGCAAAGAAGAATTGTAATTGGCGAATTTTATAAACATGAGGAAAGGGGAAGCAGCTTTACAGTTAAACGTTTTATGAGTATGGGAGTAACAAGTGACAGTTTATAGTCTCAAATAGAAAGAATTTGTTCGATTAGTATGTTTTTAACACCGTGTTGTCTTTGCAAACTTGTCCTTCGGAAGCGAAAATTAAGGAGAATTATGGGGGATGGGGTAGTAGTTGAAAAATATAAAAATAGCTGTACGTAATTTAGGGACGATTCTATACACTAATTCATAAAGATACTTATTTAACTGTAACAAAAACAAATATAATACATATTGAAACATAAAAGAAATTTAATACAAACTATAATATAACGAGCAATTATTTATTGTGACATCGCCACAATGCCAGGCTGAAATTTTTAATTTAAAATATATGCTCTTAACTTCAAATTAGTAGCGTCTTGCACCTGTACATTGTACTTTCCTGTTAGCATTAGAGTTGCGCCGGTCACCTAACTCCTTTCAGAGGAAGTTTTGAATTGAAATCCGGTGCAAACCGTAAAAAAAGTTCGTATATAGTTAATCGGGATCTCTTGCCCCTAAGCTTTCCACATTTGGTGTCGACTTTTATCTATTTAACTCCATTCTCGAGATTAAAGGAGAGACGGATAGACGGACAACAGTGGGAATTTATAGGTCTACAATTTTTTCAAATGGTAGCCCAACAAAGGAAACCTTCCAACCATTACACGAATTAAATAATGTTTCAGGGGCTGTTGCAAGTATTTGTTTGAAGAGAAAAATGGCCTAAAATTTGTGACACACACACACATGACTATGTCTTCCTCCTAATCAGCTTTTCCGTTGAAGTGGTAACAAGATCATACATCCCCCATCTCTAGTAACTGGTTATAATTTTATTTATACAGTAAGATTCCGCTTAACGCTGATTCGATATAATGCGCTCTGCTCGAAGCCTAAAAACAGTTCAAAATTTACGCCGATTTAAATTATCGCGGCATTTCATTAATTCATATATAATACGATTATTTACGAACACGAACCAATCAGAAAAAGGTGGCAAAAAAGTGTACTTTCTTTAAATCTATGTTTGTTTGGTGCAATTTTGAAAAAAATATAACATCACGGATGCCATAGGCAATATCGACTTCGCTTGGCAAAAATTAAGTGATAAATGCACGAACGAAGTGTGGTTTGTTTGTCTAGTTATGGCAATGCTACATTTGGGCGATCTGTCTAGGGCCTTCCGGGGGGGGGTCTTCTTAAGGGAAACTGGCCCCTATTTAGGCATTACGGATGTGGAGAAAACCCGGAAAACTCCACGTGGCCAGTCCATCCGAGCGGAGGCGCAAACTCACGACCGAATACCCAGTGTTTAGGATACGAAAACTGCTTGGCCACTGGTGGACCACGAAGTGTGGAAGAAGTTATGGCTGAAGGTATCCAAGAATTCTCAACGAGAAGAACCTATCGCTGTATCGTTAGATTGACCAAAGTCAACCTAATCGATACAGCAGGACTAGATGTAGGATATTGAGGAGTTACGCAGGTTTCTGGTGAGAGTCTTACCAACGACGACTTTCAAGAACTAGCAGAACAAGGAATTCGTGTGGAACTGGATAATAGAGATTCTGAAAACGAAGAATCCAAAAAATTTCTCTACGGATTTCCTTAGTAAAAGTTTGGTAACGATAACCGAAATCATTGATCAAACTGTAGCGAATGACCAGATTTTGAAAGGAGTGCAAAAACAAAACGAGGCGTTTTGGATGCGATCTTCCGCTACCGACAATTGCTTAAGGAAAGAAAAAAGCGACAAATGAAACTTCGCGACTTTACTGCAAAAAAACAAGAATTTCAGAAAAGTCAGGACCTCCGTTACAGAAAATGAACTTTGCATTTCTGTGTGCATATGTTTATGTATTATTTAACATATATTATTATGCAAATTAATATAAAAATAACTTAAAATTAAAGTCAAATTTGTTTATTTTTGGTCACGTGTTCTCCTATCCCTATTTACTCTGTTTTAAGATAACCTCGTTTAGCGCTTTGTCGTCTAGGAATGCATCCCCCGCGTTAAGCGGAGTCTTACTGTACATATAAACTTATAATTTTTTTTACAGTAACTTGCCTGTTTTCTGTGTATATTGATGTATTTATAACATATTATGGCGATTTTTGGTAGAGTTTCTCGACAAAAATGTTAGTCATCAAAACTATGGATTTTCATTAATATTCGGTTTAATTTTATGCAGTTGTTGATTCGAAAGTTTTTTTTTTGCACTGATAGTTATATACAGTTTATATAAATTTTAAAACTGCTGAAAATTATAATATAGAAAAACGTGAATAATGTAACCATCATCAAATTAAATAGAAACTTTATGACTATTTTATACCTTTTACGAAGGTATTGTTTTCACTGCAACAACTGTAACAAATTTCTCCAAATCAAATAAAACTACTTAAATACTACAAAATTTCAAAAAATATTAGAAGAATTTAATTTTTTCTAAATTGTTTTTTGAACCACGGATAATCCACAGATAAAAGAGATCACAGCTGTTAATATTTCACCACAATGGGGAGAGGATGGTATGCACTACTTGTATGTAAAGATATGCCATTATTTATGAGGTCTTTCTTCAAGTTAAATCTTAATATGATCTATAATCTAATTTTTACCTCTATATTATTATAAATTCCTATGAAATCAAATAAGCTCCTTCATGAGTACATAAACAAAAAACCATTGTTTTAATCAACAAAAACTACATTTAATATTTTTATATTTCAATTTCTTAAAAGAATTAATAATCAATTGATGGAAAAACGTTAGAAAAACGAATTTTTCTATCTGTGAAAGTTGATAAGGATTAAATTTATTTCGCGAATCATCAATCACAATCATATGACCAGTCTCGTAAGACTGATCTGATTCATAAACGATCAAACGAAGAACAAAATCCCAAGCTCCCAACTCGTGCAATCCACGAAAAATCCTGTATTTCACCGAAAACTGCATCTTTTCGCTGCAGTTTTCGGAAACATAACTGACGTAAAAGTTTCGTAAACAGATAGTAGACTATCTCTAAATCATGCTAATGGCAATAATAAAATTAATAATTACAGTAGAACCTCCATTATCCGGATTTTCGATTATCCGGATTGTTCAAAATAAACAAAAATTTTACGAATTTGCTGATTTGCACTTGGCGAATTACGACACTGTTTATGTACGTGATGGAATGCATAACTTTTTTTGTTTCAACAACGTCTCACCCAGCACAGTGGTCGTAAACTCTTAAATATATTTTACGTAGTAATAAAAATATAACTTGACATACGTATTTATAAATAATTTATATTCAAATTACATCATTTCTATGACCAAGGGCGGCGTAAGGCATGGACGACGTGGGCCACCGCCTATGCCTCGCGGTCCGAAGGGCCTCGCGCCTCGAAGGTTTATGCATTACTTAAAAGCCGCGAACGCGACGAAAAAATTTTACTTGTCATAAAACGATAAATAGTTTGTCAAATTTTTATTCATAAGAATGCAGTTTCAACTGCTTTTTATTTTATAAAATCCGTCTGCTTGCGCCACCAGAGGGCCTTTTAAACAATAGGTACTCTGTTAGCGTTGGTCAGTATTAGTCCAAATTCAATACGAACGTTTGTTTCTTGAAAATTTGATCGATTTAAATACAGTATTTACTTTAAATATTACCGATATGTCATCGAAAAGAAAACGTGTTGTATTATTATTAAAAGACAAATTAAAGTATTTGTTTCGATTATCCGGACTACCTTCATCCCCAATTAGTCCGGATAATCGAGGTTCTACTGTATTTCCTTTCATATTTGTATAACAAAGGAAGTTTGTGTTTTATTAGGACAAAACTCACATACAACAATATACAGTACTTGTATATAACGATGCTTTCTACCATATTTTCACCTAAACAAGAAAAACATTCTGTTAAGATAATTTACTAACTTTCTATGAACAAAAATTACGTTATCTTACAAAAATAAAAATTTAAATTATGAGAAAATTACAGTTTCTAGCATCAAAAGGAACTACATAGATAATACTACAAATACAGTAGGTTACTACAATCTTTCGAAATTATCGTTAAATTTTTTCAAAAAATAAATACACTTTATATGATATTTGTGGGAAATTCTCGTTAATTATAGATTTGTAATATAAAAACAAATATTGTTTCGAAAATATCTTTACTTAAACTTCATTATTTTGAAACCTAAGAACTTTTAACGTTTCGTCTTAAATTTACGTATTTCTATCATAGTCTTTGTGCAACTCCAATAGAGTTAATACTTTCGTGCAGAGCATATACTATTGCAATAAAGCTGCCATTTCGTTACTTTCGATTAGTTTTATGTCCTCGTAAACCTAAAATGGATCGGTAAAATTCATCTTTTTCTTTTTTAATATTTTAGATTGCGTTATATTTCAAAGTTTGAAATAAATCAAGTAATATCGTCTTGTAATGATAAAGCCCTCACTTAACGTCGTCGATACGTTTCTGGAATATGCAATGTTAAGCAAAACGATGTATAATAAAACCAATTTTACCATAGTTTAATTGATGTAAACAAAATATAATTCGGTTAATATTATTCTAATTGGAACGTGTTTGTAACCTCCAGTATTTATTTCCTCAGTATCAATTTTGTTGTTTATAACATTCAATAATAATTATTATAAACGATTACAAATGTATTTGTATCTCTCCTCAAAGACGTTAAAAGCGAGGACTTGCTGTTCTATAATATATCCTACAAATTATTATTTTTCTTCTATTACAAAAAAGCAATTAACTTAAGCAATGTTTGTAACAGACAAAGATTTTAAATCTTACATGAAAATAATTCCTCTTCTAAGGAATTCTATAACTTATTTATTGTGGAAGTTTTTATGAAAGAAAACGTGGTGAATTCAAGATACAAAAATTGTTACATTCATCAGTTTTGAGACACAGTAAACAATTCAAACAATATCTTTGTTAAGTACTAATCAAGTGGTCTTTTTGTGCTCTCTGAGCAGTAAATGGCCTAAAACCACAAATAAAAAAATATAAAAAAGTACTAAGAGATGCGTACAGTACATGTACTGTACGAGTCTATGCCACAGTCGCTATCTTGGTCTGCCTATGTTGCACTCTGTACTATTAGCTGTATTTACCATGGAGCTATAACTGGAGAGACACTGGCAGAAACACTGCCATTAAGAGCTTGAAGCCAATCAAAGTGTTCTGCCATATTATGGTAAAGAATTTGTTAGCAACAAAGGGTAAAGGCCTGAATAATTGCCTCCCTTATGTTTTTCATATTTACTTTAAAATATTTTGGATTTTTGGCCAAATAAAATATGTTCTGTACTTTATATATTTACATAATTTTGATATATATTAGAAGGAAAAAATCATTAAAAATAAAATTTTAAGTGCACTTTTTTAATCTTAAAGTGTCCTCAATTTCATCCCCATATGCTTTCTTGAGATGTAGATAAGAAATTGAAGAGAAAGATGCTATTTTTCATTGTATATGTATGTAGCTTTGTATGCTTTAATCGAGTATTACAGAGCATTATTATTATTATCAGAATGGCTTAAAACATTTTATTACCCCCCTTTTCTTTCTTACAATTTTCATTATATCCACCATGGTTTGTTTAGCCCACTTTTTAGCTATCTGAAACAAATATTAATAATAAAATATAGATAGACTAAAAGCCCGAATTTTTAAGATGTCTTCAAATCTTTCACTACTGAAAAAGTATTTCATCTCCAATATAGAAGAAAAGAAGTATGTCTTGGGCTTAATTTATTTTTTTGGTTTTCATGAATTTATTGCAGAGTAAATGTATAGGTTAGGTTGGTATAGATACAAATATACACTAGGTGGACAAAATTGTTCGAACAATCTTGTAGAGAAAGAAAAGTACTACTTACATGCTGAATTTAGTACATGGTAGATCTTTGGCCTTAATGACTACTCAACCATCTGAGGTTTTCTGCCAAGTTTCAGTAAGTGAAGTGTGCAATGATATAATGTTGTAAATGCCAAAAAACAAACTTTTCAGGAAAGGTAAAAATACTATTTATAGTAAATTAACTGATTTCAATTTTACGATAAAATAGTAAAAATTCATTACATTACAAATTCTCTGGAATATCAAATCTATGTAAATACAAGCTGCAATGGCATTACACACTTCAAGTATTAGTAGGAATATTTCTCCATTCTTCTTGCAAAATGACAGCAAACAAGCTGTTGAAGAAGACTATATTTGACAAAATTTAATATGACATTACAGTTTGTCCCAACAATGTTCGATTGGGTTTAGGTTGGGACTCAAAGCATCCAATCCATAAGTTGGACTTACTACTCTTGAAACCATACCTGGATAGAGTGTAAAGTGTGGCATGATACTCAGTTCTGCTAGAACACACAGGGATTTGTACTGAAATACTGCCATATTGCATGCAGTCCAGAATGCCTTGATGAACATTGATGTTCATGGTGGTAGGTACCAGAACCAAAGGCTTAGTCCATGCCAGCAAAAAGACCCCCAAATCATTGCTGATCCTCCTCCACATCATACTATGAAAACAACACAGCCATGACAGTCACAGTACATTTTCCAGGGAAGTGCCAAACCCAAACTTGCCCATCTGGCTGGTAAAGTGTGTAGCATGATTTCTCACTCCATATGATTTTCCTATAGTCATCTGTGGTCCAGGAACATGTTGTTTACACCATTTGGGTCACCAGTTTGCTTTGGATTGAAAGAATTGGGGCTTGTCAGCAGCACATCTGCTGTGATAATCACAGCTGTGCAACTCTTGCCATACAGTTTTGTCACTGATTGCTACAACAGTACTTGCTGAAAGTTCTTGGCAATGTCAGCAGTAGCTGACATGCGCTTTTTCTTCACAATTCACACTAAAGTTCTCTTCCCACGGTCAGCAAGTTTCTGTGGCCATCTACTTCAGTGTGCAGGTCCACTTGCTCCAGTTTCTTTCCAATGGCATACAATATCTGCTACAGTAAATTTTGGAAATTCCAGAAGTCTGGAAATGCTACATACAGACTGAATATTGCAATGGCAACCAATAATCATGTAACAATGAAAGTCAGTGAGCTCCGTTTCATATGGCATTTCAGCAAATATTAACCTTCAGAAGTGTGCAAAGTTATGCAAATGACCATCTAATCACAAAATAAGCAGAATGAAACTTTTTGCACTCTTTGTCACTTTTCCATTTTTATCAAAATGTCCAAATACTTTTGTCCACATAGTGTAGATGTGAATACCATGAGTTATAAACACAAAAGTTAGATTTATCTATGAACAGTTTCCTACACATTTCAAATAGATGAATGAGGCTAAATGGATGTTATTACCTGTTTACCTGACCAACTATTCTTGGTTGATACTGAAGGTATTACAACATACCAGTATTCATAAATATTAGTCAACTCAAACCTGCAAAATAGTTATAACTTGTTCAATCTGTCTTATTAAGCATTAAAGTAAATATGGGTCAAAAAGTTCTGAACAAAGAGTTTTTACAAAGAGTTCTGTTTATTACATTTATTACAAATAAATGTAATAAACAGAAATTACAAAGAAATTAAAGGATACTCAAAGTAAAAGTTGTATAATGTATAATGTATAATGTATGTTATAAAAAAAAGTAAAAAAATTTCATATAAATATAAAAATTAAGAAAATAGTTATAAGCAAAACAAAAGTTAACATTTGAAAGTTAATAGTCAATGGATAGAAACTCCATATAAAAACTAAAGTGCTTTAAAATTACAGAACAACTTCACTTGTTATATCATATATAAATTTTTTTTTTCATGTTTTACATTCCTTCTTGACAGCATTCATTGCTATACTTTATTTACATTTTCCCAGTCCTTCTCAGAAAAGAACTGCCAGAATACAATTAAGTTATTTCATTTATTGTAGATCTCTAAAATTACCTGAACTGAAATAAAGAACCCGTATGACTCATATAATTCATGCATGAATTACTTGGGTTATATTAAATGATCTAGCCAGAGGAATAAGAGTCTAAATCTGGGATAGTCAACCTTCTTATACCTATTGCCCACTTTTGTATATTTGTTGGTAGTAAAATTTTCTATCCGCCCACCAGTTCTGCAGTAACTTAATTTAGTGCAACTGTAGAGTACTTGTAATTTTTGAGTGGAGGTTAAGTAAAAATACATACAGTAAAGCCTCGATTATCCAACCCCCAATTAACCGACACCTCAGTTAACCGACCATCCTAGTCGGCAAATTTCAAATGTCTGCTAGTGATGGGGCGCTACAATATTTGACTATGTCTTGGCTACTTTAATATTATTTTTACATGTTTTAGCTGGCAACACTGGATCGACCATGAAAGTAAGCCAGTATTTAAACGAGGCTTAATTTTCTAATTTTTAACAATACAATAGCGACGATTATTATTTTTAAAAATTTTTGTTAGGCTTAACATTGATGAAAATTCAACGCGAAGTAGGTTAATAGCGATATACTAATATACTAATTACATGGGATATAATAATATACTACACTAATAATGGATTTTTTCATACTTTTCGGTTATCCGACTTTTCAATTATCCGACCAACCCCAGTCCCCAATTGAGTCGGATAATTGAGGCTCTACTGTAGTTAAATTTATCTTTTTATTCTTTGCATATGTTTATAATACATGGACAATTTTTTGCCACTGTGCCATATGTTTTCTTTTAAGCTAAACTGAAAAAAGTAGCCAAATCTGACAAGGCTGGCCCCACAACAAAACTTGCTCAACTCAAGTGATGGCCGCTGTTACATCCTGCCCTCATTACACGCACTAGGGTGCAATACAACCTGCTCCATCAGTGAGTCATAGATGCGCGGTGATATTATAATTTTTCTCATTGGCAAAATAGTGTATGTTGTATCAAAGATACATGGCACTTCAGGAACATCTGATTTTACCAGCGTGAAAAATTTTAGGTTATCTTTTGATTTGAATGAAGAAAAGAATAATAAAGATTAACTTTTTTCATTGAAAATAGAGAAAAATTGTTGAATTAACTTCCTACTGAAGCTTAGAGTGAACATAACCTGTTTTCTTATCAGAAATTTCTTTGAACATCTATTTTGTTTTTTTATTTCTTTTTTTGTTAGAAAATATTGGCCTAAATTTTGCAGTAATCAATGTGTTAAAAAATTCTCAGGCTCAATCTCCTAATCTATTTTTATTTTTCAAAGTTACATGTTAATTTCTTTAGTTATTCTCTGAAAGTTTCGAACTTTTCACTCTCTGAATATTTAAAAGTTTTGTGAATCTAGCCAAAAGTTCTCGAACAGTTTATATTTCTGACATATTACTAAGGTTATATTTTTGACATATCATATCTTTATTTTTTCAGAATTAAACAAAATTAATTTTTTATCAATTGTAATCAATAATACAGTACCATACTATGGAAAATATTTTAGCAACTTTTAAATAATAATTAAAATGTTACAACGTTAATTTGTTTATGTTAAATTTTATGTACTGTTAACCTGTTAACCTTTCTAATATAAGTTGACAACTGTAAAAACAGACTGGATTACTTTTCAATCAGAAGAGAAGTAATGATAGTAAATAACTGATGTTTATTATTAAATCCTAAAGCTGGAACTATCTAAAAAACAAGAAAATGTATACCTTTCTCATAATTTCCAGAATTCACTGTTTAAAATATGAATGTTTTCAGCCACATTCAGGGGCCTGAGTCAGATTAAGCAGATTCCATAACAAATGTCACTATAGTAGTTCAAAGTTTAAAATAATGCCATTTTTCTTTGACATAATTGTTTTTCAAATTAATACATTAACAAAGTTTTAACAAATTAAATAAATAATTACGAATAAAATTATTAAAATGACTCCAATAAATAATATAAGCAAAAATTAAAATTAAAATTATTTGGCAAAATGTAAATTTATATTTTATATAAAAATTATTATAATATTTTGAAGAAAATCTTTTCCTTCTATCCTCATATGTTCAGGAACAAACAGTCTCTAGGAGCAGAGTCAACCTTTTCATTGAGGCTTCTCATCCCCCTCAGTATGTAAAAACTTTTAAAATATAGTTCCTAGATAATAAATTATTTCTTAAAAATATATTACAATTAAGAAGAACAATAGGCAAAGTGTTTCTTAAAAATGAAGATTTAGTGCTTCAAATTATTGTAATATTTTTTTATATAAATATAATTTGCTTTATTCAGACAAAATAACGTGACCAACTAAATAAAGTGATGGATAATCTAACAAGTGTTTAAAAGAAGTAACATTATTGTGTCTGAATAAAGCAAATTAAATTAAAACACGGTTTCATCGAAATCAAAATAAACATAATTATTGTCCTGGCCTGTTTTAATACTTTGTATTAATTATAATATATATTTTTAAAATTTATATTATTGCCTGTATTATTGGTTGCTGTATTTTTTAAGGGGTTATCTAATATAGATTGCAATGCCTTGGATATGAAAATAGATTCTTTATTGTTAATGCAGCTTCCTTTAAGTGTTCAGCAAATATTTCAAATACCCCCATGGTTCTTGGTTTATGGTTATCAAATGCACATTTTAAAAGCTTTGTTTCTGTCCATTGTGAAGACACCCCTTACTTGCTTGCATATTGTGCTAGAGCTGTACTATATTTGTTTTTACTAATAGTGTATTGGTGCTCTTTGAGTCTGCATCAAGGATCTGTTTGTTGAGTCTATATATGTTAGATCTCTATCAAATCTGTTATCATACAGTGGTATGGATCTTATCCTTACTGTTGTTCAGTAGTTTGTATACAGTTGGGTTGCATTTATAGGCTAGACTGGCATTTAATTGTTTGGTTATGATCTTGTAAGTTGTATTCAATCTGGAGTCATAGTCAAATACTATTTGTTTACTATTTTGGATTTTTTCCACTGTAGAAGGGATTTATCCACTGTGCAAGCATAGAAGACACATTGAAAGAGTCGAAACATTTATAAGACACTGCAATAGCTCATAGTTATCAAAAAAATTTCAACTAAACCTTTCTTCTTAGAGGAGCTCCAGCATATGCCAAACAAAAATCTCCAACTCAGTGCAAGTAATTTTACAATATAACCATATCCTGTATGGCCTATACAAGGAAATAGCTGCCAACAGGACCATAAAACTGGCTTATGAACACATCATGTGTATATGAAATTGTGAAATCCACAAATTTAATGCAGTTGTCAGAAAAAAAAATGTAAACAACTCCGATAGAAAAAACACTCCTAGTGAGAATTAGATCGGAGGTCACCATTCGTGATAACAATTAGATGGAAAAGTTGACACCTACGTGTCAACTATGCACCATTATTGTCAACATTTGATGATCATGTGACTCTTTTCCCACGACAATTGAATAAAAGCTCGAGCCCTCAGAAGCTCAGGGCGATTCGTCATAGGAAGTTATAATTGGTGATAGTGCCACCTCGACTCCCGACCTGATCCAGCTAAAGGGAGAAGACACCAGTTGGAAGATACCGAGGACTCCTACCTCTTCCATACAGATGACGTTTGCCATATCAACTCTCCGTTACACCAAGAGGTATTAGAGAGGTTGCGGCCGAAGTTTTCAATGTGAAAACATGTACGTCAAATGTTCAGTGCTGCCTTCCTATAAGTCTAGAAGTTTGACAATTGAATTTGAAATGTCAAGCATGATTCCACTGACATTTCAAACACGATCGTCAAACTTCTAGGCTTATAGGAAGGTGGCACTGAATGTCCAACGTACATGTTTTCGCATTGAAAACTTTGGCTGCAACCTCTCTATTTAGGGGATAGTTAGAACTTGTAAAATCTCTCTCTCTCTCTCTCGACCTAGAGTTAGGCAAGTGACATAGTTTTGAGATTAGTTGCTCATTTTGTGTAAATAGTACAGCATAACTGCATTTAACCTTAGCATTATTATCTCCTCGTGTAATCTAGATTTAGTTAACCAATAAATGCTTTGTTATTTTGTTAAACCTGTCTATCATTCTTCTAAGGACACCTGCTGGCTTGCTCGCTTCCCTCCCCCCACTCGCTAAGAATCCATCCGGAACAACAACGTGAGCAGTCCTTGCAGACTGTTGCCGAGTAAGTGGTCAGAAGGGATTAACCCTTGGCCCACGGTTTCTCACAAAATGCTATACAATGGAAATGACATGGCCAATTAACAAAAAGAACCTTGGGTATACAGAACTCCATTGAGGAATAATAGAGAGGTTGCGGCCGACGTTTTCATTGTGAAAATGTGTACATCGAACATTCAGAACCGCCTTCCTGTAAGCCTAGAAGTTTGACAACAGCGTTTGGAACATCAGTGGAATCATGCTCGACGTATCAAATGCCATTGTCAAACTTCTAGGCTTACAGGAAGAAGGCACTGAATGTCCAACATACACGTTTTCGCAATGAAAACGTCAGCTGCAACCTCTCTAATATATTAAGTACAGAACTGGAGTACATTGGTTTCACCAAATGTTAATTATGTAAGAGGCTATTAGAACATCGATCTGATTTAAAAAACATAGTAAACTCACCATTGCCCTGTCTGTATGTACATCTGAGAACAACATACTGGGTAAAAGTGAAGAATGCCGCCCTAATCATAAAATCCCAGTGTACTGACTCAGAATATTGGTGATTTACAAAGCTGAAAGCAAGGGCAGGTACCAGTACATAAATTACAAAGAGATAAAGAATCTTTTG
Organism: Centruroides sculpturatus; assembly: GCF_000671375.1. Taxonomy (NCBI): domain Eukaryota; kingdom Metazoa; phylum Arthropoda; class Arachnida; order Scorpiones; family Buthidae; genus Centruroides; species Centruroides sculpturatus. Next base: position 181,191 of record NW_019385106.1, on the reverse strand, counting down.
TATACCTGGCAACAATGTTTACAATAAGCATCATCCAATGCTGTTAATTTTATTCTAAGCAGTTCGTCTATTTTAAACATGTGTTTTAATTACTAATTTCTTCATTTTACCTATGTTATATTGTCAATAAAATGCCTCTAAGTTAAAAAAAAACTTTTTAATGGTATTTTGTCAATTATATAATGATATATGTTAGTTTTAAATTTTGTAGCATGTTCTTTGACACATTCTATTTATTGAACATTAACAACCTGGTGATCAGTATTGACTGAAAACATCAGCCAGAACATTTTCAATATTAAATTAAATTTTAGTTCTGGATTTACTAAGGTTTAAGCTGTGTTTTTTTTACTTTAAATATACAACTTTTTAAATAGTAATTTTTTGACACAGGGCCTCAAAAGCTGTGGGATCTGGGCTACAGCTCCAATTACCTATATTACCATCAGCTATTGCATATAAAATCTTAAAATTAAATTTATTTGTATATTTCAGTAATACATTATTTTAAAAATTAATGATTAGCGTCTAAAATATATTTTGTTAACATATTTTGAATCACCATACCTCCAATCCTTCTTTGCTATATATTTTTCCTTGGATCTGTCTGTCATCTATCTCATCTTCCACTTCTTCTTCTTCTTCTGATTCCTCAATTGAAGTACTTAAAATCTCTATTCTATCACTCAGTCGTCTAGGTGCCAAAAACTCTGGATTTGGAATAACTGAATATGATTCAATGAATGGTTCATTAATTGGTGATGCTTCTTTTTCTTCTTCAATATAAAGTTCAGGACTTTTTTTTATTGTTTCCTAAATTTGAATTTCACAAATTTTAATTTTTAAAAATCAAAATGTTAATTAAAGAATTGTTTTAATGCTATTTAAAAGATTTAAAAAGTTATTACAATTTAATATTTCTTATTCTTAAATATGGAAGTAATTCATTAATTAAGAATAGATATACAGGTAATCCCCGTATAACACGGTAGTTACATTCCAAAAAATTGCCATGTTATACCAATCCGTGTTATACGAAACAAACAGCTAATACGAAAAGGAGGGTTAGGTTCCAAAAATTAAAAAACATGCTAGTATATTTTCATAATTAAGATAAATATCTTCATTAAAATTTTCTTAAGTGATACATATTAATATAAATTAAACAATGTTTTCTTCGTCATCACTAAAAACACTATTAATTAACCGAGAGCGTTTTCTTTTTGGCAAGTTATCCTTATCCTCTGAGCATTTTTCTGCATTATCTTCAGATCCATGCTTTACCTTTTGCAAAATGTATGTAATTTTAGATTGCTTGCTTCTAGTTAAAAGGTCTTTATAAATTTCCTTATATGGTGCTAAGCACTTATGAAGAATAAAGCAAGTATGGAATAAGGGAAAAACATTCGGCAACATCAGAAGCAGAAGCGTCGCGATCTGGCAACATTGAAACAAGTTTCGAGAAGGACCACGTGTATCGACAGAAGGCGAGAAGAGAAAATTTACATACTTAAGTACTAATAGTTCACGAAAATAATAATTTTCGTGAACTATTATTACTTAAGTATGTAAAAATTTATTACATTTCCTGTTGTACGAGGGTTTTACCCAATTCACGAACCGTATCAGAGTGAATCCATGCTATAAAAGTACCATGTTATACGGGGGATGGTACCAATTCTCAAACCGTGTTAGAGTGAATCTGTGCTATAGAAGTGCCGTGTTATATGGGAGTTACATGTAAAACTGCAAAGTAGTTCTAATCAATCATGAAAAATATTTTCTCAAATATACATAAAGTAAATAAATTTGTTTTGTTCTGCTGTGTCAATTTTATGTATTGCCATTTGTTCCATATGTTACTTTTTTCCTGTTTTTCTCCAATCATTTGTCATCTCTTCCTAATACTTTCCTTTATTACTTTGGCCTTGGGTCAGATATTTGACTAATTCAGACACAGCAGAGAGCAAGTAAGGAATTAGCAGAGCTACATAGATATTACAGATCCAATCAGCAGTGCCCAGAGATTATAAACAAAGGTGGCACAAGCTATAAAAAAGGGCATCGTACGTACATTATGTAAGAAAATACCCATATAAATACAGGTATCTTCTTGATAATGTACATACAATGCTCTTATATATATATTATATATTCCTTGATGCTCATACATCAAAATCATGTTAATCAAAAACAGTGGTACCTCTGTAAGATTGCTGGAGGGAATGTCAAGAGAGTTGAGGGGTTGCTAAGAGGGTAAGTGAGTGAGCGGTCACTGAGACAGACTATATGGTCACAAGAAACTGTTTATTTGACACAAAAGAAGCTTACAAGATTTTCACGATCTTTGAAGTTGTAAGTCAGCAATGGCCTCTGGGTCTTCCTCTCCTTTCCAAGATAATCCCAAATGGAGTGTCCCTGATTCACAAATGACAGTTTCCTAGACATCTCTGGGACAATTCAGTTGACTTCTGGTGATGGGAAGAAGTTGATCCAAGGATGACAGATGGAGATGAAGTTGGGCATGAGATACACACACAACAATCAGTCTGACACTTGGAACTTTTGGGAAAATAAGCCATTACATCTTTGAATTTCCGGGTTTTTATTAATTTCTCAATTGCCCATTCTGATTGATCGCTTTTCCTTTCTCACTTTCCAAGAGGTTGATCACTCATTACTAAGTGTAACAAGATATCAGCTTAGATCAGGAGAAGTCAAAATCAATGTTTAATTTGATCCCCCAACCAAAGATGGTCAATCTTAGGACTTCTATTCTTCTATTATTTATAAATTTGTGTCACGTTTTCATACAAAAAAATTATTTCTAGCTTCTATTTCTTTTTTTCATTAAAAAAATTATTCTAATGCAAATTTCAGTGAGGGTTTAGATCTGTCCAAAGCCTCATACGTCCATACTTGACTGAATAAAATCACGACCCACTAGAACAATTTTTAGTTAATAACAAATGTTTTTATTTTAAATTTTGTCACCCAATAAAAAAGTTTTCTGTGATAAAAATGAGTAACTAATCTATACTAATATTATAAAGAGGTAATGTTTGTAAGTATGTATGTAAGTTTGTTTGCAGCAGGTAATCTCCGAAACTACTCATCCGATTTCAAAAATTCTTTCACCAATATTTAGAATGGAACCTCAGGGTGGACATAGACTGTATATTATTTCGTTAAACATTCATATAAATTAAAATATATAATCTAGATTAATGCTTTTATGTCCAACAGATGGTGCTACGTGTACGACACCCTAAGTTTGCTTTTCTGTGAGGCATTATGCTTTTCTGTGAAAATGAACTAAAGCAGATCATCTTCTATCTATCTATATAAATAAAAATGTAATGTTCGTTTGTTCCTACCGATTCCTTTGAAATTTTGACACAACACTGCATTCGAATACGCAAATGTTTTCATATAATATACATGTCGAAATTCCCCCCACTGAAGGGAGATGGTTAGGATTAAGGCTTACTGTGAAGAACTTGGCTTCTATTATACTATTTTAGATGCAGGTTTTTGTGTTTTTGATTGCGTTTTAATAGGGTACATCAAGAGAATGCACACTAAGAAGAAATTTTTCGAAAAATTTCCCCCATGGGGGAAATTATACATTTATAATAGATACATTTTGACCCACAACAACGCGTGGCAGGGTCTGCTAGTTTAAAAATAAAATGAAACCTTAGAGCTCTCTTAGAAATTAAGAAAAGGGCAACTCGATGACAAAGGGGGAAGCATGTGTCCCAATTTACAGACACCAGGGTCCAATCATCAACTGAATAAAACTTGATGATAAGAATTGCCAAGTGCCTGAAAATAAATACGATAATTATTTGTGTTTGAATTACTAACTTTCCATGTGCTTTCCCAGCTTGCAAACAATATGGTATCAGGTACAGTACAGAAAACACTAGATTCAACTGCATACTTGTGTTGTAATTATATTACATTTTGGCAAAAAACAACATTACTAAAAGTAACAAGAAAAATAATTACGTAATTGAATAAATTATGTAATTTATAAATTAAATTAATTTTCTATTAATAAATTAATAGAAAATACATCAAAAATAGCCAGTCTAGATGTGACTGATATGTACCCATCAATAAAATGGGAATTAATCAAGAACCAACTCAAAAATATTAATATAAATGTAGAACTTGACATTATAGAATTATTGAAATTTACTTATAAGAGTAATTATTTTGAGATAGAAAGAAAATATTATACACAGGAGGATGGAATTAGTATGGGATCGGTCATTGGACCAAAGCTTGCAGAAATAATAATGATTGATATAGATAAAAAAATTAAAAATATACCAGGTATAAAATATTACAAAACATATGTTGATGATGTTTTAATTATATACAATGAGGCAGAAGTTAAAATTAAGGAAATAGAAAGAATAATAAACAATATAAATAGAAAAATCCAATTTACAATTGAAGAAGAAAATACAGTTGACAATAGTATACAGTATCTAGATGTCATAATCACAAGAAAAGAGAAAGAGTTAGAATTTGAACCTTTCAGAAAACCATGTTCAATTGAAACTACAATAAGATATAACTCTAATATACCTTTGTATATAAAAAAGAATGTTTTTCATATGGAGTATAAAAAAATACAAAATGGAACTGGTAAAGAAATTAATAAAAATAAACATATAACTCTAATATACCTTTGTATATAAAAAAGAATGTTTTTCATATGGAGTATAAAAAAATACAAAATGGAACTGGTAAAGAAATTAATAAAAATAAACATATAAATGATTTAAAGAAAAAATTTAATTTAGATGGGTATCCAATTAGATTAATTAACAAATGGCAACAAAGAATAGATAATACTACCAAAATAAAAGATGAAAAAACAAAAGTAAAAATAAAATATTTCGGTTTTCCATACATAAAGCATATGTATGAACAAATAGATACTGAGATGAAGAAAAATAACATAAAACTCACTCCAAAATATGAAAACTTATTCTCCAGATTGAAAGCTAAACAAAGTATAAAAAAACAAAAAATAAATAAAGAAGACACGAAAAATAGTGTGTATAAAATACCATGTATATGTAAAAACAGCAGTTTTTATATAGGAAAGATGAAACGCAAGCTAAAAATATGGGTTAAAGAACATATGTCTGATTTGAAGTATCACCAATTAAATTCAATATTCCACGATCATTGTGTACTAAATGATTGCAACATTGATAAATCTAATATACAGATTCTACATAAGGAAAAGAAGACATATCACAGAAAATTTAAAGAGAGTGTTAAGATTATTAAAAATAAAAATAAGAATTGTATAAATAAAAATTTAAGTATCAAAATTAGTGAAAACTGGATAAAAATATTATAACTATGTTAGATATTATTAGATATAGTTGTGGTGATAATCATCAGTGTTCAAAGTTCATGTAAATTTAAATAATAATTGTAAAAATTCAAAGTATTATAAGCTAATATTAATATATTAATAATTTTTTGAGTTTGTACACAACTTTTTATTGAATACCAAAATTGTTCCAAAGTAGTTTACTGTGATATATATGCAAATTAGCAAACAAGATTGTGTCGCTGAGATAGATATGAGCGAGATTTGTTTGTAAAGGCTAAAACAGTTATTGTGTGAATTTGGGTGATGAGTCAGAATATAAATTACAGGTAAAATAGATACTGTTATAAATTGTCTATAAATTCGATTTATTTATTTGAATATTATTTATATAAAGCCAAAGTTCGCAAATTTTGTAAGTCCTGTTGTCAAAGTTCGAGACTTGTCAATCTGTTCTTTCTTCACTCGATCTATGGAATCTAATACAGTCCATTGTGTATGCAGTCTGTATGTTGTAATCTATACTTTTAAAGTAATTTTTTAAATATGTTATATTTACAGAATTTTTAATTCACATATGTACATGTAAAATTTTCTCATGTTTGATTTTAATATTTAGTTGGCTGAAGAGGGCTAATGTCCGAAATGCGACTTGTAACTAGCGTCCCAACTAAAGAAAGAGATGAGTAATCTGCCAAGTGTTTGAAAGGTGTCACATTATTGTGTCTGAATAAAGCAAACTACATAATTATAAAAGTTATTCAAAGTTTAACATTTTTAAAACATGCAATTTTAGTCTTCTATTATAATTATCATCATCAATCAATGTAAATGATAATTTTAAATATCTTATTTAAAAATTTTCTAAGTAATAAAATTATTTTAAATAAAATATATGATTATATTAAGTTTCATCTATGAAAACTATATTGTATTATTCATTGAAGTATGTTGATATTAGTTAATTTTGCTTTAATGTCTTCTAGTTTCCTTCAGTTCTTGTTGCTCTTATTTTCACTGCTACCACATGTTTGGTTAGCCTTTATCACTTATTCAAAAAAATCATTAATACTTTCTGAATTAGCATGATTAGAAAACAAGTATGATTCTGTCACAAGGATTTTCAAATTGGAATGGATTATGTTATAATTTATATTCAAATTTCTATTTGAATGTAAATTATAACATAATCCATCTATTAATAATTTAAAAAATATTGTGAAATCATTACAAGTAGACTCTTGAGTAATTTGATTTATTTGCATTTATAATTACTTTAATTACTTTGCATCATGAGAAAACAGATTAAAAATTCAAAAATTGTTTATTTGTTGATTTGATATACAGTAAGTCAAATGACAACTGAAACTCTAAATTCACATTTGAAAGGACAAGGATGATAATAACATAGTACAATGAATAGCTAATATTAAAAGAATATTGGAATATATTTCGAAACTTACCATTTCAACAAGACTTTGTAAAAGAAATTTTACAGGATTACTACTGTTTCTAATTAAGTCTATAACTTTTTCATACTCCATATTGGTTATGTCAATATCATCTACCTAAAAAAATTATAATAATCTAAGTAAATAAAATAACATATAAAATTGAATTTTACATAGTATTTAAACAACAATACACTAATCCCCATGTTTGTGAATAATTGGAAGTGAGTAATCATTCATGAACATCAAATTCTCAAACACCAAGTTCCATTTTCAATGTTAAATTTGTAATTTATTCCAAAACTTTACATTACTTCTTTTAAAAAATTTTCAGAAAAATGGTTTTATTAAATAAATATACTTTGCGATGGTTTATATTGCTGCAAAAGTCATTGTATTTAAGCCAAAAGAAAAAATAAACAAAACAGTAACATGACAGATACCATATGAATGAGTAAGTGCAGTGATCTTTTAGCATTGTGCCTGCTCAAACATCCAGCTCACACAGGTGCCAACTCCAATTTACAGTAGTACATAATCTCCCATTTCCCAAAAAACCAAAACATGTCATAAAAGTTGAAATTTTGGTGCATAAATTTCCTATCACAAATGATCAAATTCCTAAACACTGATGTCCATGAACATCGAGGGTGTAGTGTATTCACATATTTGTAACAAATGTATAAAATTAGTTTAAAATAAAACAAAAATACTATCATTTAAAGTCTTAGGAGATTAAAAATGATGAAAATGATTTGAAATTTATTAGTAATTATAATTTTGTTTTTCAAATCAGTATTACTGCATTTAATTCTTTTAAATATGTTTTAAAATTTTAATTTATTAATGCTGATGTAAGTAAAAAGATAAAAAAATAATAATAATAATTTTCAATTCATTTAAAACAAATTTACCATAGTTAAATAACTGTTCAGGAGTAGATTCATCTAATCAAGATATATTTACAATAATTTAATAGGCTGGCTAGATGACCAAGGCAGTAAAGGCATCAGCCTATCACTGATACAAGAATTGAATCCAGGCAAGCAATTCCAGGAGTTTTGCATGGATAATCTGTCCTAAATATGTCAGGTCCTGTCCATCATTACCTGGTTATCTCCATCTGGCTCAGAGTCACATTAAGCTTTTTGTAGGCCCTAGACACTTTTTAATTTTTTAAATATAATTATTATTTTTTTTTTTTATATCTTTTTAAATTATTTCCAGATTGCAAAACAGTACAAGAATTATTTTTGCTGCAAAAAGGAACAGAATTTAGTATCCAGCTTCCCTAATATAAATATTGCTCTTAGAATGTATTGTACATGTCAATCTTAGGATCAATTTCTGAAGGAAAATTATCTTTTTCAGCATTAAATTGCATTAAAAATCATTTAAAATCTAATTTGTCTCAAACAAAATTATCATATTTATCTGTACTTTCTATAGAAAGCGAAATATTAAAATAGTTGCCAGATGAGGAAATTATTAAAGATTTTGCATGCAAAAGGTGTAGGAAAGTCTACATAAAATAAATTGACTGAGCAAAAATTTAATGTTTTATTTTCATTCCCATAACTTGTATTTTCTCAATTTTTAATTTTATAGGCCCTTAATTTTTCATAGGCTCTAGGCACTGTGACTAAAGTACCTAATCAATAAGACAGCACTGACCTGGCCAAACCCAAGATGGGTATAAAAAACAGGCACTCTTAGAATCCACAAGGCAGAAAGAATCAAAAATAAAAAAAAATTTACTATATAATTATAAGGCATTTAAGGTGTATTATAGTAGTAATAAAGCCAAACTAGCCCACTAAATAAATTCAAGTAATATAAATAACCAATTGGTGGCATAATTAAAAATTTTAGTCTCTTAATCAAAATATGGTAAATGGCCCTCAAGTGCTTAGAACTTAATCCCCTCCAAATTCATTATAACACTTAAATTAAAAATACAAACAGCCACTCTCTTCAAAGTCAAAATTTCAATGACTTATCATGTATATTCAAGGAAGTCTATACTTTAATTCTAAACAGGTCTCAACACATACTTTCCCTAAATAAATAAAAAAAAATACAAAGTACAGTAAGACACCGCTTAACGCATGGGATGCGTTCCTAGATGACAAAGCGCTAAGCGAAACAGCATTAAACAAGACTATTTTAACATAGAGTAAATAGGGATGCAACCAAAAAATAAGCACATTTTACTATAATCTTAAGTTATTTTTATATAAATTTTTTGCATAATAATATATATTATACAGCACATAAAAATATGGGCACAGAAATGTAAAGTTAATTTTTTGTGACGAAGTCCTACCTCTTCTGAAATTCTTGTTTTTTGCAATAAAGTCATGTAGTTTCATTGGTCACGTTCTTTTTCTTTCCTTAAGCAAATGTCAGTAGCAGAAGATTGCATCCAAAACGCCTCATTTTGTTTTGGCACTCCTATCAAAATCTGGATCATTCACTACAATTTGATCAACGATTTCAGTTATTGTTACCAAACTTTTACTAAGGAAAACTGTAGAGAAATTTTTTGGGTTCTTCATCTTCAGAATCTCTATTTTCCAGTTCTACATGAATTCCTTGTTCTGCCAGTTCTTGAAGGTCATCGTTGGTAAGGCTCTTACCAGAAACCTGCAGTAACCCCAATATCCTGCTCATCTACATCTCCTGTATCGATTAAGTTGACAATTTTGTCAACCTAACGATACAGCGATAGGCTATTCTCGATGAGAATTCTTGGATACCTTCAGCTATAACTACTTCCACACTCCGTTCATGCATTTATCAGTTAATTCTTGCTAAGCGAAGTTGATATTTCCTATGGCATCCATAATGTTATATTTTTTCCAAAATTGCACAAAACAAACATAGATTTAAGGGAAGGACAGCACTATGACGAATTGCCACCTTTCACTGATTGGTTCGTGTTTGGGAATAATCGTATTATATACGAATCAATGAAATACTGCATTAATTTGAATTAGTGTAAATTTTGAGTGTTTTTTAGGCATCAAACAGACCACATTATATTGAATCAGCATTAAGCGAGGCAGCGTTAAGCGGGGTCTTACTGTAGTGATAAATATTGATGTCCTGTACACAGGACAGTGAACATAAATGGGTTATTATTTACCTTTATGATGTTAAATTTAAGTTTCATCTGATGAATAGTTTTAAAATCATGATTTACATTTAAATAGTTTTAATTGTTTAAATATTATCTGATGATCTAATTTAAAAGAATTAAATGAAAGAAGCTTTTACTTTACTTTTATATTTGATTACAGATTTATTTGTAAAATATATAAGTTTTTTAAAAGTTTAATACTTCATAATTAAATTTATATTATTGTATATTAGATATAAATATTAGTAAATTTCAATAAATAATTTTGAAACTGGAATTTCTGATCCAAATACTTTAACAGTTAGAATTTGCTGAACTCTGATAATAGAAATGATGATTAGGATGAAAAAATTTAGAAATTTATGATTAAAAAAATTAAAAACCACTACCATATTTTTGAATGCATATTCACAGAAAATTGCTAGAACAAAAATAAAATCTTTTAGTAACATGTTCCACCTTACACCTTGCACCTATGGAGCAACAGCTGCTCCATGAATGCCAGAGCATATCCAGGGAGATGCTTACAATCCCTTGATACCAAACAATCAGCTTTGTTACTTTAAATAAAAATAAACACACACATATCACATTAGTTCAATTAGGTAAAATTAGGTAACTATAGTAATTCTAAGATAATTGAATAACATTCTCTGAAAACAATATGGAGGACAAGCCTTGGTCTTCTTGTATCTGACTATTCCCTTATTCTCAAAATTGTAGAATGCCATTGATAGGTACAAAGTTGTATATAACATGCCCCATCACTTTCAAATTGTGTTTAACCTACAGATAATTTGCACAAAAATATAGTACTATTGATTTTTATTTTTCTTATATATAACTCCAAACTTACCTCCAATATTTTATCTCCTTTTCGAATAGCACCAGTCTGACCAGCAGGACTGTCATCAAGGACATTTTTAATAAAAATTCCTGAATTAGCTGTATCAGAATTGTCATCATTCTGTTTTACACCTTTCACAATGCTTATTCCAATACCTGAATCTGATTCTCTCCAAATTTCTACCAATCTTTTTGGACCCCATTGTATAACAGTATTATTTATTTTTTCAAATAGAAGTAAATTTTTATATTCTGTGTCATCTGAAGAAACAAATGAGTCAGCATCTTTTGAATCTTTAATCTCTTCACCTATTATCCAAAGAAATAGTTCAATTATAATACAAAAATATAGCAATTTGGTTAATAATTAAAAATTATAAAAACTAATATATATATATAATTAACTCAACAACAATTAATTACAGATCAGTCTTGTATGTAACCACCATCAATATCAATCACATCTCAACACATTTGCCGCAAACTTTCAATCCCATGAGCATAGAATGACTGGGATTTTTCTCTGAAGAATGTTTCAAGCATTGTTCTTCATGAGTATTGTCATTGAACTGTATATTAACAATATAGTTCTGCAGGGCACAAAACAGATGGTAGTCAGTTGGCATCATTTTGGGCTGTAAAGTGGATGAAATAGAACCTCCCAGCTCAGATTGGCCAGCATCTCTTAAGTCATCTTTGCTCTGTGTGCTAATACATTATCATGGTGGTATTAGACTTTGTCAATTTTTGGAGTGTATGGGAACACTCAAGTTGTTGTGCTAATTCTCTGGTGATCAAATATGGATTACTGTCTATCAATTTCAGGAGAATATAATCATTAAGCTTAGGAATCTGTGGTACACTACTTTTAATGCAGGTCTTATTTTTGGGAAACCATAACCAACCATCAGTAAATGATCTCCCATTCCATTTAAATCAAATTTTTAATCCCCATTTTCTACCCTTTTCTAGCACACACTTTCCCATTTTCTCTATTTTCCTCAATTATCATCATTTTCTGACTTTTTCAAGCTTTTGAGTAAAATTACAAATAAAATTCATTCAGTTTGATTCCATTATTGACAGTTAAATTATTTCTAACTGACTTTCTTGCTCATTTAATGTTTGGAAATTAAAAATTATGCTTTTGACTGCTGAAATTTTCCAACCAGTCAAAAGTATAATTTCAATTCAATTGACTGGCCTTCAATGCACTCATACATAGAGCATACAGCATACACACACTGCTCTCAACTGAAAGGACAGATAAATGAAATTGGTTGAAACATCACTGTAAAACATGAATACAAGACTAGTCTCGTTTCTGAATTTAGAAGGAAAAATGCTGCAGCAACCAGACCATAAAAAAGATTCTAAACAAGCCTATATTCTATTAGATTACAAACCCAAGCTCCATAACTCTACACAAGAACAGCTATGAACTTAAAATGCAAAGTTGTCTGTACATAGTGCATGACAGTCTTTAAACTATTAACTAATGAGAAAGATAATAAAGTAAACATAAAAAGAGTGCCCGGAATATAAAAAATAAAGGATTTATATTAATAAACAAATGATACCAAAGGATATTATCTGGCAGTCTCAAACACTATCACTAAAATTATGAAAGTTTATTTAAGCATTATAGAATCAATTGAACAAAATCTGACAAAATTAATTGAACAAAATGAAACTGCCAGATAATATCTGTTGGTATCATTTGTTTATTAATATAAATATACAGTATAAGCAATAACAAGAGACATTACAAGAATATTGAAAGATGAAATAGAATAGGAAAAAATGGAATTGTTAAATAATTATCAGTATTAACTGAATATTTCAAAAGAAAACAAATATTTTCAAAATTACACTTTAATGAGTTTAGGAAAAAACTGAAATTACCTAATATTTTGTATTAATTTTAAATAAGATAATACATATTAATATTGACTATTATAATTACTCTTATAAATATACTCTTATAAATATAATAAATTTTAATTAATTAAAAAATAATTTAATATTAAATAAGTCCAATTTATTTTATGAAATAAAAGAGTTAAAATTTAAACATGCTAAAGTTAGACTAGCAACTGCAGTTAACTTAATAAAGCAAGTAATACACCTTTAACACTGGTAAACAGTGATTAAACTCTAAACCATAATAAAGGAGTATTGCTTGCTTTATTAAAGTAAGTTAATATATTTTTACATAAGATGTTTATTTTTGACATTAGAATCTAAAAATAATTTTTCCCTAAAATTTTTAATGATTAATTTATTTATTTTAAGAAGTAACTATCNAGTAGAAATCTGTTTTATTGGAGTTCACTTGTATTAAGTAACAATTTCTCTAATACTTTCAGGCAACCAAGCCCATTGTCAAGAGATACAAAAATGAACTAGATTTGATAGTTAAGTAAAGTTGCCAGATGATCTTATTTCTAAGGACAATCCTTTATTTTAGCTAAACTGTCCTTGTCCTTTATTAAAATGAGAAAGGATGCAATTTGTCCTTTATTTTCATTTTTCAATGCCTGTGTTTAATAATGGCAGTAGTGAATTTTTGCCCAGACATTTTATGTTTGATATTAGAATATAGGTAACCTGAAGATGGCTGTTAAAAACAGTTGAAAAAATTTGTTTGTTGATTAAATATTTTCTTTTGCTGGATTTTTGGTGGTATCATCATTATTTTTAATATTCCTATCCTTATATATCAATCCATATCTTTTCCCATAGGAGGCTATGATTTGTCATTAAATACTTTAAATTCTAAATTAGACTAAAATTTGCAAATATTTATAGTCAATTTGAAAATTTGAGATTTTAATTTCAAAATGATAAAATATTAACCAGAATGTTGTTATTAACTAAAAAATTCAATTTTGTTTTTTTGGGATAGAACAAGGCAGAGTGAAAGTTGGATAGTAGTAGCATTAATCATTTTTAAGTTTGTCTTTTTAATCTAGTTGCAGAAATCTGGCTTTCATATAGTTATCATCTAAATCTGTTCTGAAAGTATTAAAATCATTGTTACTCAATTTAAGTGAGCTTCAATAAAGCAGATTTTTTAATTATTTTAAGAAATTGTGAGAAATTGTATTTATTATTCATTGTTTAATTATACTATATATATAGTTACTCCAAGCATATTTATTTTATTAAAATTAATTTTATTTAAAAATTTTATATTTAATTTAATATTTAACAGTTATATCAATATTAAACTACACTTTTTTTTTATAGCCAAGATCTTATAGGTATGTCTTTCAAACATATTTAAAATAAATTAATCTAAATCATTTATATTATACATAAACTTATCCAATTTTGAATATAATATGTCAGTGAACTTATTACATTAAATAATGTCTACATAGATAGTGTAAAGTATTGTGGAAATATTTTTGATATTTTTTGAAAATTAAATTCTTCAGTTTCTAGGTAGATTTGTAAAAATATAGATTTTGACACTACAAAGTGAACAAGTGAATGCATAATGGGATTATTTACAATGCATCTGGGTTTGTGACAATAATGATTCGACCAATCAACTTTACTGTAACAAGTTGTAAACAAATCAACGTGAATTAGTTTACACATGTTATAGTTAAAAATTTTGTCTTATAGCAAAATGGAAACCTCCAATGTTTTATTTTAAAAAAAGAAACGAAAAACAAAAAGAAGTATTAGTAACATATATAGAAAATAATAAGAAAATGAACAGTGGAAAATTTGACAATTAATTTACAAGAAAAAGACAATTCAATTTGTGGAGAGAATTAGTTGAAAAATTAATTGTGTATTGGAGCTAAAAAGTCCGCTGTGTAATGGAAAAAGTATTTTAATTTAATCCTTTTATCATATAGTTTTCTTCCTTAATCTATTTATTAAATTGTTTTGTTTATTAAGATTATTTATTAATCAGAACTTAACACTTCTGATTACTAAATACTCTTAATATAGTGTCTATGCTCTTAATAATTTATACATATAATTTACTATCATTTTAATTCTTTTTCGATGAATTAGATACTTCTTTTTATTTTTGGAAAAAATTTGCTGTATAACTTTAATATATTTTAAATAATATATTATGAGAATGTAAATTATTAATTTTAAAATTTATCAGAAAGTAGAAAAATATAATAAAAATAATATTAAAAAGTTTTTCCTACCGATAATATTTTGGAAATATCCTATATGGCAGACAGAAAGAAAAAGAAATGGTCTGTTAAAAATTGTAATACAATACTTTCAAAGAAGTCTTACAGAATACAACAGAATATCTTTAATTATTGCAAAGTAAGAGTCATATATTCTACATTGAATCCTATTTGCAATTGATCTAATTATATTAAATATCAGCAGTTTGTTGGTTCAATTCTATCTTTATAAGGATTCACAGGTAATGCTTAGTAAGTAATGGTATGTAGATATACAGGTAAAGAAAACTTTTAAAAAATGTACAAGAAAATGTTATGTATTTGTCTATTTTATATTTTATTTTTCATCAATTAAAATACAAAGATATAAAATTAAATAAATGATAGATAATTTTTAGCTATAAAGAAATAATGTACAAGTATTTTTAATTATATTTAGATTGCAAAAAATATTAATATATAATATTTATTTAAATAAAATTAATTTTAGAAATTTGATAAAGAACTTCACTTCAATAATAAACATCATGACATTAAAAATTCAAATAGATTAGGCTATAATTAAAAAAATTAATTATATCATATATTTCTCAAATAGAGAAAACTTTAATATTTTAAAAATATATAATAAAAATCTACTTTATTAAAGCTCACTTGCATTGAATAATAGTTTCTCTAGTATTTTCAGGTAACCAAGCTCATCATTAGGAGATACACAAGTCATCAGCAGCAGATATACAAATGTTGTATATATGTTGACTTGCTGACTATAAGTTTGTTGCTCAAAAATATTAACAAGTAGAAAAACTTTTATTCAACATAAATGAGCTCCAATAAAGAAGTTTTTTGTCATAATTTCTCAAAGTTTTGTCATTAGAATACATTTTATAAATTAAAAATATATTTTAAAAAAGTGAATTTTACAGTTGCTATAATAATTTTGATATTCAAAGCTTTCACATCTTCTAAATGTCCAAAATTAATCACAATGAATTAAAATCTCATAGTAGAAATCTGTTTTATTGGAGTTCACTTGTATTAAGTAACAATTTCTCTAATACTTTCAGGCAACCAAGCCCATTGTCAAGAGATACAAAAATGAACTAGATTTGATAGTTAAGTAAAGTTGCCAGATGATCTTATTTCTAAGGACAATCCTTTATTTTAGCTAAACTGTCCTTGTCCTTTATTAAAATGAGAAAGGATGCAATTTGTCCTTTATTTTCATTTTTCAATGCCTGTGTTTAATAATGGCAGTAGTGGATTTTTGCCCAGACATTTTATGTTTGATATTAGAATATAGGTAACCTGAAGATGGCTGTTAAAAACAGTTGAAAAAATTTGTTTGTTGATTAAATATTTTCTTTTGCTGGATTTTTGGTGGTATCATCATTATTTTTAATATTCCTATCCTTATATATCAATCCATATCTTTTCCCATAGGAGGCTATGATTTGTCATTAAATACTTTAAATTCTAAATTAGACTAAAATTTGCAAATATTTATAGTCAATTTGAAAATTTGAGATTTTAATTTCAAAATGATAAAATATTAACCAGAATGTTGTTATTAACTAAAAAATTCAATTTTGTTTTTTTGGGATAGAACAAGGCAGAGTGAAAGTTGGATAGTAGTAGCATTAATCATTTTTAAGTTTGTCTTTTTAATCTAGTTGCAGAAATCTGGCTTTCATATAGTTATCATCTAAATCTGTTCTGAAAGTATTAAAATCATTGTTACTCAATTTAAGTGAGCTTCAATAAAGCAGATTTTTTAATTATTTTAAGAAATTGTGAGAAATTGTATTTATTATTCATTGTTTAATTATACTATATATATAGTTACTCCAAGCATATTTATTTTATTAAAATTAATTTTATTTAAAAATTTTATATTTAATTTAATATTTAACAGTTATATCAATATTAAACTACACTTTTTTTTTATAGCCAAGATCTTATAGGTATGTCTTTCAAACATATTTAAAATAAATTAATCTAAATCATTTATATTATACATAAACTTATCCAATTTTGAATATAATATGTCAGTGAACTTATTACATTAAATAATGTCTACATAGATAGTGTAAAGTATTGTGGAAATATTTTTGATATTTTTTGAAAATTAAATTCTTCAGTTTCTAGGTAGATTTGTAAAAATATAGATTTTGACACTACAAAGTGAACAAGTGAATGCATAATGGGATTATTTACAATGCATCTGGGTTTGTGACAATAATGATTCGACCAATCAACTTTACTGTAACAAGTTGTAAACAAATCAACGTGAATTAGTTTACACATGTTATAGTTAAAAATTTTGTCTTATAGCAAAATGGAAACCTCCAATGTTTTATTTTAAAAAAAGAAACGAAAAACAAAAAGAAGTATTAGTAACATATATAGAAAATAATAAGAAAATGAACAGTGGAAAATTTGACAATTAATTTACAAGAAAAAGACAATTCAATTTGTGGAGAGAATTAGTTGAAAAATTAATTGTGTATTGGAGCTAAAAAGTCCGCTGTGTAATGGAAAAAGTATTTTAATTTAATCCTTTTATCATATAGTTTTCTTCCTTAATCTATTTATTAAATTGTTTTGTTTATTAAGATTATTTATTAATCAGAACTTAACACTTCTGATTACTAAATACTCTTAATATAGTGTCTATGCTCTTAATAATTTATACATATAATTTACTATCATTTTAATTCTTTTTTGATGAATTAGATACTTCTTTTTATTTTTGGAAAAAATTTGCTGTATAACTTTATCAATTATGAATTAAAATTTTTTTATAAGAGTTGACTTGACATGAAAAGAAATGGCATCTACTCGTGGTTGAAAAATTCATTGCCTTCTTCAACAACTCTTTCAACTCCTTCTAATGCTTTGATTGCGATCAGAATAGCATATCTGTCAGCCATTTTCACTTTCATGTAGTGATCTCACATGCTCAACTCAACGTGAGTAGCAACTCACGTGGTGAGATGGGAAAGCACGTGAGTTATAACTCGAGACTACCGATTTGACGTCAGAGTGTGAGATGGTACCACGTGACACCTTCAACACATTGGAAGTTGTAACACCAAAAACTCAAGACTAAGGGCCCAGGCTGGATTACTCACAACTCATACCTCTCATCATGGTGGCCATAAAGAACACCAGCTGTCCAGAATTACAATCCAACATGGAGCTATCTATATTAACCACCATTGCATTATAGCAATGTTCAAAGACCCAGAAAAGTAAATATGAAGACTATGAAGACAGTAAAGTCATTTCTTGCATCCAATCAGTTAAATCTACTAGTCACAGATAAGGACAAAAGATTTGTTCTATGCAAAAATCAAGACTTCCTATCAAGAGCTAATGAATTCCTCAAACAATCCAAGTCTATTATACTACAACAAGATCCTACATCCACAATATTAAGAAAAACACATAAAATCATAGCACTTCATGGAATTGTAGCTTCCTTAATCAGTCCTCCCAATCCACCAACAAATGTTGCTTATCCTAGATTATTTTTCAAGGTTAACATGCATAAACTGCCTGACCTTTAAGACCTTTAGTCAACAAACGATCCCATCCCACATACTATTTAGAAGCTGCACTAGCAAAACAAATTACTGCTTTAATTCCAGAATTAAATTTGTGATCACATCTTCTATGGATGCAAAAGCAATCATCCTACACAAATTAGAATACCTCCCCACCAATTCATACTGATTGTACAAAGTTCATGTGATCTCCTTATATCCGTCTGTACCACATTTCGAGGCCATCATGCTTGCAAATACCCTGCTGCTTAACTCTGGTTACCCAACATCACATGTTTTACATTTGCGTGAAGCTCTCTTTCTCATTACTGAAAATAATTAATTTCAATTCAAAGGAAAAATATATAAACAGACACGGGGAGTATCTATGGATTCCCCATTATTACCTATTTTAGCAGAGCTTATTATGAGGAACATAGAACATCATATTTTCAATGTCCCCTTGACCATCCAATATCTAATTATGTATCTACATTATGTTGATGATGTGCTACTCATGTGGGAAAGTTCTACTGAAGACTTAGAGCAATTTATTCAATTGTTGGACTCTGTTTATCCTTCGATCAAGTTCACCGTAGAGGAAGAACAAAATGCCAGAATCTCATTTCTATATCTAAAAATTCATAAGTCTCCTGATGTTTTATTTTCTATCCATCATAGAAACAACAAAGCACTACAAATTATCCCACTACAGCCTTCCAACCATTAAACTTCATGAATTCTGCTATATCTTTCCTTGTACGAAGGACATTCCTTCTCCCTTCCACCCAAGCACTAGTAGATGAAGAATTACTAATCATTAAAAGAGCAATACAAAAAGCTGGATATTCTCATTCTAACTTTCATTATCTTCAGAATCAAGTTAAAAATAAGCTATTTCTGCAGTCATTTCTTAGTAACAAAGAGAATCTAAAAATAGCACATCCTCCAATACCATATTTAGGCCCTATCTCTCTAAAAATAGTACATCTTTTTAGAAAGATTGGTTTTGTTTTACCAATAACCCCACAACCGACCCTAAGAAGACTATTATGCACCAACAGAGATATATTTCAATTGAATGAAAAATCTGGGATTTATCAAATTCCACTAAAACATGCTCTGTCAGGAGAAGAAACTAGCTACATATGGGCCAAGGCCAGAATGTTATATTCTCACATCTTAGAACATCAGGAAGACATTAGAAACAGTAGACCATCAACGGAATTAGCAAAAAAACTGCTTGACCAAAATTATCAGCCACTCTGGGCCCAAACAAAATTATTCAAATGTTGTAATAATCGGAAAGAATTATTTATTTGGGAGAGCCTCTACATAACAGCTATAACACCCTGCAACATCCCAACCCTTGAAATCTCACAATTATGGGTTACAGTATTCAAACAATTCAATCAACAGTTTTAATTTCTTTTTGTATAAACAGGTTTATTTTTGCTATTGCATGCTATGTAATCTTGAGAAATTACACCACTCATTATTATTGTATATTTTTAGAACATCGTTTTTATTCAAATTCATTTTATATTCCATCCACGTGCTATATTTAATTTCAAATATTGTTCAAAAATGTAAAATTTGATAGCTGTTGTATTTGATATTCGCCTGTTGATTGTAACTTTATGCTACTGAGAGTACTAGCAAACATTTTCATATGCTAAAAATTGATATTGGTAATGCCACAACACTTAAATATAGTTATTATATATTGGTATTCCTTTAATCAATTCAGATTTGTTCAGTTTTGTAAAACTAGTAGCTATTCATTACAACATTTACTTTCTCATTGTACTAACTTTTCACACATTAGATTGGAATTTAATTATAACCTTACTTTTGTTATTTATAAAAATGTTATTGTGTGAAATTATTTTGTTAAAGATGTGGCAACTCATTTGTTGTTTTCATTTTATAATTTGTTAAATAAAATTTTATTTTTAAGTTACAATAAATGGTGACTCTTTTTATTTAACTGTAGAGTTTGTCTCTGTAAAAATCACACACACTTATGAACAGGAATTACTCTGTTATTCTGACATTACACATGGATCAGCGGCCTCACATATACATTCAAATTAGAAGTTACAAATTTGATTTTAGGTAATTTTATTTTCTCTTTCAACATTAATTAGGATGCAACAAGATTATTTTACTTTCTTCAACGTTTTTTAAAAGAGAAGGGAAAAAATCTAAACATCAAATGCTTTCAGGTTTAAACATGATCTTCAGGAATATAACCGAATTAATAATTATATAACACAGGATTATTTCAAACTATCTTGGCTAATTATTAATTATGTCAAAAGTAACTTGTACTAAAGATGATGATTAGGCTAATATTTTATACACTGGCAACTGAATTGCCAACCATTAGTACAAGTTACAAGTACTTTGGATATAATTAATAATTAGCCAAGATATAGTCTGAAATAACTTAGCATCAAATGATTTATTTAACTTTGAAGTTTAGGTTTAGTTGTTTAGGTATATGAATTAATAATTATTTTGCCACACTTCCATTTTTGAACAAGCGGTTTCAGACATTTCGGTGCTCTTGATTTATTTTTTATAAATTAAAATAAATTCAAATTATAAAATTCTTCTTTTTCTAAAATCAGTTTTAAAAATTGAAATATTGCTTTGAAAAATTTAAAAATTTAGAATAGAATATCTTTAATGTACATAAAATCTTCATAAATAAATTTATAACAAGATATATCTATTAAAATTGTGATTGTCTATCAAAAATTTATCAAGTTGTATTATGTTACAGTAAATGTACTCTACATCTTCACTAAAAGTAATTAGTGAATCTGTACTACAGTTCACAAAATCTCAATTTTTGGATTGCCCTGAAACATTGATCACTAAATGTAAAGCTCCTCAGACAAAACTATTACTATAAAGATGACTGTATCAGCTAAATCTTGCAGCACAGGACAAGACTTTTTTAAATGTTCTTACACTTTGAAATGCTAGAATATAAAGTATAAATGCAAGAAGAATAGCACTTTATGCACTTCTAAATGACATAACTCTTTGACTTACTTTAATAAATAAAAAAGTTAAAAAGTTTTTTTTTTGTTTTATTTTAAATTTACTTTTCTCAACTTCAGCTCGTAAAGGTTAACAAACAAACACACTTGAGAGAGTATACAATCACTAGTGAATGTGGATTTATTTTAAAATAAACAATTTGTTCCACACTCACTTTACTTTAGTGAAAGTTTACATTATGATATAGCCTAGTATTTCTGAAAAAAATTTTCAAATAATTATTATTTCAGCACTGTTTCACAATGATGCAAAGGCTAAAATTATTTTAGTAAACAGATGAAGGACTAAGTTAAAAAATATTATCTCAAGTAAAAAAAAATAATAAGAACAGTTGTAGACAATCATAAAAATAAAGAATTTATTATACATGTATTTTAAAGTGATAATCAAAATAACAAATGCCATTAAGAACTATTAATATTTTTAAAATTAAGAATGTANTATTTTTGAAATTAGAATCTAAAAATAATTTTTCCCTAAAAT
Source organism: Centruroides sculpturatus (assembly GCF_000671375.1). Classification (NCBI taxonomy): domain Eukaryota; kingdom Metazoa; phylum Arthropoda; class Arachnida; order Scorpiones; family Buthidae; genus Centruroides; species Centruroides sculpturatus. The sequence goes on along the minus strand of NW_019385106.1, from coordinate 159,109 downwards.
TTTTAATGATTAATTTATTTATTTTAAGAAGTAACTATCTAATAATATACAGAACATCCCGAATTCTTTTTAGACTTACTGTAGAACATTTTTCTTCTAATTTGACATATTATTTCATATTGAATTTTGTATCATCTAATTAACATGTAAAAAGATATCAATTTTGGAATTTGCAATTCTCTAAAAAAGAATCTTATTTTGTTCCAAAAGAATTTTGTTAACTTCTGCATATTTGCCATAAATTACAACTATTATTGTTATATAAAAAGAAATGATAATTACTGTTTTCTAGTGATTGTACAGATGATGATGTAGTTGTTGGTTTCAAAGGCACAAATGGTTTACAAGGAGCACTTTTAGCTAAAAACACAGCTCTGATTTCAGCAAAAGAAGGTGATATGGTTCTCTCTGTTGTTTTTTCTTCAGTCTCTTCACTTACTTGCTCTTGTGATAAATCATTCTGTGATTCTTCATCCATCATAAAATCTTTCCTTTCATCATCTTCTGATTGACTTGTATCTTCTAATCTTTTAAGTTCAGAAAAATCTGTAGAAAAGGAAGAAGGTGTTGGAATAGTTGATAAACCTTCACTAGTAGGAGCACAGGGTGAAAGCATTTGGCTAAGATTATCTTCGTGACTGTCAAGTGGAAGTGACCTCACAATACTTTCTTCACTTAATTCACCATTATTAGTATCTTCTGGAAGTCTTGAATGGAAGATTGGTGACCTATTAATAATAAATGATAAAGTAAATGAATATAAAAATATATTTATATACCTTGGAGATAATTGGCGAGGAAGAATTATTGAAGGTGATTCCCTATCATGTTGTAAAGCCATCAATGCTGACTGATGATAGACTGCTGCATCTGGACCAGGAACATATTTTATACTATAATGATAAACATGTTATTAATAATAATCACAATGATACTGAAAATAACATTTGAATTTAATTTCTTGGAATTACTTCTGTTTAAGCTTTTAACATTAATTGACATTCCAAGCTTAATATATTTAACTTCTAGCAACAGTTTTAAACATATTGTAGTATAAAAAAAATTCTTACATGATATCTGTACTTAATAATTCTGCTCTTTTTAAGATTGCTCTAGCTTGAGACTTTGTTATTTTTCTCATACTTTCATTATTTACAGATAGAACATAATCTCCAATAGCCAAGTTCCCGTCTTTTTCAATTGCACTATTCTGTGCAATAGATTTAACTAGCATACCATTAATTCCTTTTTCTACTAATTCTACACTCAAACCTTTTAGAAAAAAAAATTATATATATAAATATAATTTAAATAAATATAATTTAATTTAATATTCTAATAGTAAAGTTGATATTTAAAAATAAGTTCTGATTACATTTAATATTTTTTAAATTACCAAAATATCAGAGAACATGATTAATATAATCATAATAGAATGAACTTTGCATCTTTCTTATGGAAAATAGGTTTAGGTAAAACTGGCTGAAAATAAAATATATTGTAGTTTATGAGATCCTGATCAACACCCCCAATGGGTAGACAGCTCAAAAACATAGTTTTTTGCTACAGGCTCTCAAAATATATGATTCACAAGACTTACCAAGCAGGGAAAGAAATTACAGCTGATAAAATGAGAAGATAATGAACCATACATTATATACTGTCATTTATATTTTAATACATACACAAAAATACAAACACCCTAAAAGTGAGAGGCAAGGGGACTCACATCAAACAAGCCCCCTAAAAGGATTAGATAATGGATGTAGTTCTTCAATGACGCCAAGAAAAAATTCCAAATAATTCATAAAATTAACTAATTAAGTATGCCTCTAGCCCAAAGTTAAATACACATTAAATGAATTGTCTATCAGATCATGGCTAAATGAAAAGGAGTTATCACACCAAGATGAAAAGGAACCAGAATCAATTATTCAAATATAACTTTTATTAATATGGAAATGCATTTTGGGTACACAGACCTTCATCAGCCCATTTAAAGATTAGACATATGGTAGTGAACACAGTATCTATCTAAAATATTGTAACAAAACACAGTTTACAAACTGATATTATAAATAACACAGTGAACTGTATATACAATTACATAAAATACTAAATTAAAACTAATAAAATTGTACAATACAATAATAAAAACAATTGATGGTTGTAATTAGTCTGGAACTGGCAGATTAAACTGTGTCTTCATAAAACATATTGGTTCTATCAATAATAATTCTATGCATTGTATGCTAGAACTTCTAAATAATAATAATAATAAAAACACCTTTCTCATTTTTTCTATTAAGTTTTAATAAAATGAAGTAACATTTTCCTTAGTTCATTTTAATTCAAGAAAACATTAGTTCATCTTATTAAAATTGCTAGAAAAAGTGTGAAAAGTGTTTTTATTATTACTATCAATAATAAATTATTAGTTACATTTATGGCTTAATTTTAACAAATTAAAAAAAATTTAGATAATTTAAATGTGCTGAGCATTTATTTTATGAAAAAACAGTTATGCACCAATTTATCATTTAAAGTACATTAATCTGCTGTTTCCATAGTAACAATCAAAATCATCTGAATCTTATACTTTGAGAGCCTGTAGCAATAAACTATTTTTGAGCTGTTTGACCATTGGGACTTTTGATCAGGACCTCACAAACTACAACATAATTTATTTTCAGCCAATTTCACCTAAATTGAAATTTTCCATAAATATAAAAAAAAGGTGCATCATGTGTTTGAACTCTTCACATGCGGCACATAAGCAATCAGGAGGTAGGCACTAGAGTGAGCAAAGACAGGAGGCCTGATAGTTCAAATGTCATGTTTGAGAGGCACTAGATTCTGTTTCTGTTGTGTGATGTCCTGAAAGCAGGTGAGTAGTTGGTGGTATGGTGTGTCTGTCAACGAGGCTTACACCAGAAGTAGGGCAGTATGCTATGTGGCCAATTTCCTGGAGGTGTGTTTGCTGAGAAGGCAGCGGTTTTTATGTTGGCTGACTTTACAGAAAAAGTCCACTCCTATGATCCATTGTGAAACTGTGACAATGATGAATGGCCAAGTGAACTTGCAGCAGAGGTAAAGGTCAAGCATGAACAAATGCTCACCAAAAGTATGGGTTGACTGAATCATTGGCGGTAAAGAAATCAAGTTTTTTGAAGGCGATTGCTGCCTTTCTCATCTCACTGGAATAATGGAGACATCAGCACCTGTGTCAATTAGGAAATATTACCCAGTTTGTTTGTCTGTAAAGAAGAGATGGTGGAGTTTGTCATTGCTGTCACTCATGGTTGTGAGTGATAACTCTTGGTGTTACCTGGGAAGGAACACAGAGGTGAACATTTCTTAGTTCAGTGTATGAAGGTATGTATAGTGATCCCAGCAATATCCTAATTTTAAAATTTATCAGAAAGTAGAAAAATATAATAAAAATAATATTAAAAAGTTTTTCCTACCGATAATATTTTGGAAATATCCTATATGGCAGACAGAAAGAAAAAGAAATGGTCTGTTAAAAATTGTAATACAATACTTTCAAAGAAGTCTTACAGAATACAACAGAATATCTTTAATTATTGCAAAGTAAGAGTCATATATTCTACATTGAATCCTATTTGCAATTGATCTAATTATATTAAATATCAGCAGTTTGTTGGTTCAATTCTATCTTTATAAGGATTCACAGGTAATGCTTAGTAAGTAATGGTATGTAGATATACAGGTAAAGAAAACTTTTAAAAAATGTACAAGAAAATGTTATGTATTTGTCTATTNACCCAGTTTGTTTGTCTGTAAAGAAGAGATGGTGGAGTTTGTCATTGCTGTCACTCATGGTTGTGAGTGATAACTCTTGGTGTTACCTGGGAAGGAACACAGAGGTGAACATTTCTTAGTTCAGTGTATGAAGGTATGTATAGTGATCCCAGCAATATCCATGATGTTCTGGAGCAGACAATCATGGACGAATATGGACAAAAGTTAAGTTATGGACTCCATATCGGGCTACCCTAGACAGTGAAATGTTCCTATAGAGTTTGGAACAAATTTCCACTACCTGGGCTTGTAATTCACAGACTACAGCACTACTTGCAAAGGATCAGTTCCAGATTGATCTGTAGTCAAGTTGTTCCAGATAGTGTGGATGAAGTTGAATACACAGGTGACAGAGTAGTGAGTACAAGTGAATATTGCTTTAGTGTTTAATACTGTTTAATAACTATAAATACTGACTGATATATAAATATAAACAAAATCTCCAAAACATTTTCAAGCCTATAGACATGTTGGCTTAAAATATAATCTATAAATATAAACTGTTATGTTTGTAGATTAAATTCCTGCAAAGATGAACCCATATGCCCGAAGATGTTTGGGAGAATTTTTTATATCAGTCAGCTCCTCTAAAATAGTGTCTGCAGTTATTAAGTTCAGTAAATAGCAATTTTTTGTTTACTTTTGTTGTTATAAATATTTTAATATTTCCTAAAACTCTGAAAATAATTATTCAGGATAAAAATTTGAATTTATAACTCTTGTAATTTGAAATTTTACTAGATTTCTAACTTGAAATCAACAAGTAACTAACATGATAAAGTCCAAGTTTTCCAAACTATATAAATTTAGAGTTACAATGCACAGATTTCCATATGTAAATGACTACAACCCCATTTTATCTAAAATCAGAATACCCCTGTTTAGATTAAATCTAACCAGTGTATCTGATGATAAATACAAAAAGCATGCAAAAACATTGCATATAGTAAAACCTTTTAATTCCTAATGTAATGTTTGTGATTTTATTCATCTATTATTTGTTGCTGTTTAATATGTTCTAATTTTATATCACAAAATGTTAAATACTAAAATTGTTTTAACGTTTGTTAATTAAAATATAATTTTCAACAAAATTTGTATGATGATGCATTATATAAACAAACTTATTACTTTAATGGTAAAGCAAACTAAATCATATGGTCAGATATCAATTGCCATAAATTGATATTTGATAATTAATAAATTTGGTTTAATTATTGTTTATGTCTATAAATCACACATTTATTTTTATTCAAATTTCATGCAATTTGTTTATTTTTATCATTAAGCATTTCATCATTATGATCTACTCAAAATTTCATATCTTCTATAAAATTTCATAGCATGACAAAGTTTGCTATCTTTATCATCACATATGTAATATATGTATATTGCTTTAATTAATTAGCTGTGAGGATAACTGATATGATTTAAGCATGTTGTTTTTAACCATATTAATCATTTATAATTAACAAGAATTTGGATCAAGTCATTATTTTTGATTGGAATGACTTTAACAAAAAAAATTAAATTTGGTGTATTTAAAATAAATATTCTGCTTGATATTGTGAAAAAAAGTAGCATAATCAGAAAGGGCCCAGAGGGCCTAGGTCCCTCTTACCTTTACAAATATAGAAAACAGATTTAAATATGACAAATACACTTATACAGTAGAGCATCGATTATCCAAATACCAATCAACCAAAACATCGGTTAACTGAAAGCTGGAACGCTTTTGGTTAACCAATTGTTAACCGTTTGCATTGCAGCACTCTTTCCCTCCCTGCCAAACTGAACTGTAGGCCTAGTTTAATGTATTACATTATGTAAGGTATGTATTTGTAAGACGTGTGATACAAATTATATACAGTACAGTTTTGTTTTAATATATTTTTTTGTAAATGATCAGTTATCCGAACAACCTCAGACCTGAATTGTTTCGGCTAATTCAGTGTTTCTCAACCTCTAACAAATCATTGCCCCCTTCAATAAAACCGTGACATAGTATCGCCACCTTCACTTCAAAATTCCGATGCCGAGGGCCAAGGCTAATGCCAAATTCGTACTGCGTTGAATAGACTAGTGACTAGTATAATGTTATTTGTTTAATTATTGTACGATATAACAAATAAAATATCTAATTATTCTTACTATAATGTTTTACTATATCGCCCAGAAAATTGTTTTTCATCCCCCCAAAATATAAATTGTTACTAATCACCCCCTCAACATGGAAAAATGCCCACATGGGGCAATATTGCCCCCATTGAGAAACACTGGGTTAATTGATGCTCTACTGTACTTATGTATATACAATATCTGAGTTACTCTTCAAACAGAGCACTAGTGGCTAATATTCATAGTAATACAGGAGTGAATGTACATTTGCACAGTATAATTCAAGCTCCCTTAATAAGGCAAAATTCACAAATTTTAATACAAATGTAAAATTCATAAAATTCAGATTCTGTCAGTTATCAAAATAAAAAATATCTGAATATACTTAAAATACCAATGTATTGTAAACAGAACTTATTTCATTTTACCAAGTTTGTAATCATAATACATCCAAAACAAGTACACAACAGATTTTACAAACTTAAATAAAATTTTATTTAGATCTAAAATTTATTTTTTAATGCTATAAATTAATATTTTATCAGACAACAATAAAAATATATAATCTATTTATAACTTTATACTTATATTGTCATTTTCTAATAATTTGCAATTTAGTATTAATAATAAAGATATTTTTAATTTTAAAATTATGTTACAGAAATTCATATATCAAGAACATTAAAAGCATATAGTACAATACATTACAATACATGCTTTTAACAGTATATTATATCAGTTGTAGTTGATTCTACTAAAATAATAATATTTTTATTATGCTATTTAATTCTGTTTAAAACTGATATTAATTGTTACTGACTTCTTTGAAGTTCTTTGCTGTTCAGGTAAGTGAAGTATTACCTGGACAGCAAATAATGTATAATCTTAATTGCTTGAAGTAATGGTGAGAGAAAATGAATTTACAAGTAATGAATAAAGTTCAGAAGAATAGTGTAATTAACTTAAAAATAAAATTACTTGCATTGGAATTATTTATCTTTTCCTGTGCATTAAACAGATGTAAGTCAAGAGTTTTGATGAAGAACAATAGAAAAAGAGTTCTGGTATTTGAAAGGTTTTGTTATTGAAAATTGATTAAATAAGGATAGATAGGAAAGATTAAAACTGAAGAATTTTATAGAAGAATTAGAAGAAATATAGAAGAATTATATAGAAGAAAAAAATCTCATTTAGAAAATAATTAACAGAAAGTTATAGCTTTTTGGTCACATATTTATAGGCTGAATAATGAATGCATCGTTCATCCTGCATCATATTAAAGACAAGTAATCATCCAACCATCAGCCAAATTAACCAGGCAGAAATTATGCTACAAATATTAATTAGAAATTACATGATTAGAACAACTAGAAATAGACATTAGGTACCATCTCTTGATGAAAATAGTAACTATAATTTAATTTTAAATTTACAAAAACTTTTAACATATAAGCGTTAAATTAGACACCTATGTCACTAAATTGACGAGCGCTTTCGACGATATACACTTTCGTCTTCTTCAGGTCATTAGAACCTTTTTTGAATACAAAATTTTTAAAAAACATTCCAATCTTAAATAGCAAATTTGGAATGATAGCAACGGTAGAATATAAACAGATATTTAAATAAAAATATGCGCGGTAGAATATAAACAGATATTTAAATAAAAAACATGCGCGTTTATGTTGCGCATGCGTTATACGCCTATATATTGTGGATTTAGTTGCGATACTTTATATAACTGTACAAACTGATCCACAAAGGGGGCAAATCCAGTGTGGGGGTGTTGCAAGGCTTTAATACGTTGGTGATAAGGGCTTCCCAGATATATACAAGATTTTTGTGGTTGCAATGTTTTAATATTACCACGTCATTCCACAGAGGGGTATGTTTGTGTTGTAGTACCATTCTGGCGAGTTCTGTGTCATTCCTGCCTTCTCTGATGGAACATTGATGCTCTGAAATGCGGTTAGCTAACATTCTGGTTGTCGCACCAATATAATGGGTGCGACCGCCTATATCATTCTCTAATGGAACTGAATACACCCCCGATTTTTCATTGGTGGATAAAGGATCTCTGTCGTTGGACAGCAACCTCCTAAGATTCGGCCGCGGAGAGATCGGCAGAAACAAATCATGTCGCCTAAAAATACGACAGATACGGAGGGTGACACGGCCAGAAAATGGTATCGCTGGCAGGACTATTGTGGACTCCCTCGGACGGTGTAGTGTGGTGGCGGGAAAGAGTGATGTTTTTACCTTATTTAAAATGTAATTAAATTTGGCTTTGCTGTAGCCCGCCTCATTTATCGCTTGGCAGATAATATTAAGTTCGGTGTCAATAGCCGCCTGGTTGGACGATAGGAGGAAGGCCCTTCTTATCAAAGGTGAAATTGCCGCATTGACGTAATGTTGCGGTTGGTATGCCGTGGCCGGGATTAGAGGAGGTACACCACTGAATTTGTGGAATACGGAGTATGTGGTGTTATTTCGGGATTTATTGATTTTTAGATCCAAGAAGGCAATTTCATTTTCCTTTTCTTTTTCCCAGGTGAAAATAATAGTGGGATAAGTGGTCGCTAGACGGTCTTTGAAGGCAAGGTCTTTATCAAATTATAGAAATTTTAAATTTAGAATAGTCTGGAAGAAAAGAATTGACCGAGAGCAGGAGTCAAACCCACAACCTCCACTTACTGTGTAATGTGCTGACCAGTTACACCACCCGAACCTCTGAGAGATTTCTCCCTTTCAGACACATTTAAACTTTAGATATAAAAACATCCAATGGTTACCCACAACCATATTCAATTTCCACTGGCCTACTTCAACATGACACTTATTTGGCTATCATTTTACCTGGCATGGTATGATATATATATTTATTTATATAAACATCCCAAGAACCCTGAACTCTATATATTAATAATCATCCAACCATCCAGACTATTTTAAATTTAAAATTGAATTATAGTTACTACTTTCATTAAGAGATGGAGTCTAACATGTACTGTACCTCTAGCTGTTCTAATCATATAATTTCTAATTAATTTTTTTGTAGCATAATTTCTGCTCGATTAATTTGGCTGATGGTTGGATGATTATTAATACATCAGGTTCTTGGGATGTTTATATACAGGTAACCCCCGTATAACATGGCACTTCTATAGCATGGATTCGCTCTAACACGGTTCGAGAATTGGTACCGTCCCCCGTATAACACGGTACTTTTATAGCACGGATTCACTCTGACACGGTTCGAGAAATGGGTAAAACCCTCGTACAACATAAAATGTAATAAATTTTTACATACTTAAGTACTAATAGTTCACGAAAATTATTATTTTCGTGAACTATTAGTACTTCAGTGTGTAAATTTTCTTTTCTCGTCTCCATACACATGGTCCTTCGCGAAAATTGTTTCAATTTTGCCAGATCTCGACGCTTCTGCTTCTGGTGTTGCCAGATGTTTTTCCCTTATTCCATAATTGCTTAGCACCATATAAGGAAATTTATAAAGATCGTTTAATTATTTAACTAGAAGCAAGCAATCTAAAATTACATACACTTTTTGCAAAAGGTAAAGCATGAATCTGAAAATAATGCAGAAAAATGCTCAGAGGATAACAATACCTTGCCAAAAAAAAAAACGCTCTCGGTTAATAGTGCTTTTAGTGATGACAAAGAAAACATTGTTTAATTTATAATAATATGTATCACTTAAGAAAATTTTAATAAAGATATTTACCTTAATTATGAAAATATAGTAGTATGTTTTTTAATTTTTGGAACCTAACCCTCCTTTTCATACTAGTTCTTTGTTTCACATAACACGGATTCGCATAACACGGCAATTTTTTGGAACGTAACTACCGTGTTATACGGGGGTTACCTGTATATTAAAGACTACTGTCTTTATGATTCAAAGTATGAATAAAAGAAAAAATAATAAGAATGAACTGATGATACTAAAGAATGGGGTTAAGCCTGTTTGCAAGGATTAAGCCATCTAGCTTCGAATAGAGAGAAATGGAAGAAAATGGTTGAGAAGGCATCAAACACTATGAGCATGAGTCCACCAATGAAATGATTATTTTAAAATATTAAATAAAATATAAAATTAATAAATAAATTTAAATTTTCTGTGATACAATTAAATGAATAACTGGGGGAGGAAATCCTCAATAACAAAGGCATCATGATTTAGTTTAGAAATATTTTCAACCTCTATCCTATTTGTATTTATATGTAAATAACGAAAATATTTACTTTTAAATTAAATTTTTAGCTGTGTGTAAAAATGTCCAATCCACTTTCACAAAATATTTCCACAAAGTTCTATAAATTTTATAAAATATAATATAATATATAACAACCTAGACTATCAGTTCCTTTTTTAATCCTGACAATTCTTTCCAATGCACTTGGAAGTGGTGGTATATCAATATCCCATCGTGAACTTGGAGAAAAGGCAGGACTACTTAAAGGTGTCGACTTGCTTGAAGTAAAACCTCCTGATAAAAGTGAAGATGGTGTGAGAGAGGTTTGGCGGAGTGGAAAATTAGATATTCTTCGTAACTGATCATCATATTTCTGTTGATAAGTAAAAAATAGTTTTAAACTTAATCTAACACTTATTCTAAATATTAATTTATTATATCATTCCAAGTTTTTAACAACTGAAAATTATATGTATTTCAAAAGCTGCAAATTATTTATCATTTCATAGCAAAGTGTATATAAGTAATAAATATCTAATTNATCAAACACAAAAATGAAACAGAACTGTTATGTATGTAAACCTCCAGGATATAACACACACCGAATTGCCCCTTGACCTAGTTAGGCAACCCTGCACCTCTGACCTTTATCATGTTCCTTTGTCTCGTGCATTAGCTGTTGTAACACTTAGACCTGAAGGCACAAAGTTACATTTGTATTATCATCAAGTTATGTTTGTATTATAATAAAGTTAATTATATAAATTAACAAGTAATCGTTTATTTTACAGACACAACAAGAACCTACAAAAGTATTTCTGTACCTATTTTTGAACATTACATTTCTGTATTCTGACAACTGAAGGAGACCCATTAAACTGATCTAAAATGCTTTTGCTCACTAAATTTTACTTTCTGGAGTGATATAAGGTGTGGTTTTGCTTCCAACTTTCTTTCTTCAGTTTCTGCTGGTGTTTATTATATTGATATATCCTTAAACACAAACCTAGCTGGTTGTCAGAAAACTACTTGATAAAATCTGTGCCCTCTACATTCTTCCTCCACATTACTGTATCAATACAATACACCTAGCATAAAACTTAAAACTTGTTCTGTATTTGTTGATTATTTATTTCACTTTTCTGACTACTAATTCTGCTTACACCCCACTGATTGGCAACCCTACAAGAATTCCTGTATTCTGATTGAAGAATTTATCATTAAAGCAGAAATATGAATCATGTACTATGATTGTAGCTAGAGAAAACAGTTCTCTAGAAGTCACTGTTTGAAAGACTTAACTTTCCATTGACAACTCTTTTAGGAGAAGGACAGGGTCCTCTTTAATGATAGAGTGATTCAAAACTATATGTATACATTAGGTCATTCTCACTTCTTTTTATAACTTCTAACTTGGTCTTTAAAATACAAACTGTTCTTAACAGTCCATCATAGTCCTCTATTTTTATGTTGATCCATTTTGCTACAACTTTTTCTAATAAATAAGTGGATGAGTCTTTCTTGTTAACAATCAATCTAACTGCCTAAAGGTCCAATTAACATTTTGGAATTTGAAATTTCTTTTTTAAATATTTTGAAATATTTAAAAAAAAAAGGGAGACACAGAAGAAGTCCAACATCAACTGGATATGTGGAACAGGAAGCTACAGAAATGGAGAATGAAGATAAGCAAAGAGAAATGCAACACAGTGGTGATGTCTAAGAGAACTCAGGAGGGGAGAGGGAAAATCAAACTGAATGGAGAATTATTAGAGGATATTGATAGCTTTAGATACCTGAGAACAGAAATATCAAATGATGGAAAGTTAAGCAAGTGTAAAACCAGCAAAAAGATATATGACAAAAAAATCTCATAATTCACTGAAAACAAAAAATGATAATATATTTACACCAATTAAGATAAAACATTTCATTAAAAAATTGAATGTTTCTTTTGTGATCTTCTGCCATTATTATTACATATACAGGATTTTTCAAAAGTAATGTTTCATAGGAGATTGTGTGGAGAAGCATCAGGAGATTGTAGGTAAAGCATCAGAGGACAGGCATATAGTGTGATGCATCATTTCAGGTCTGCATTACTGTAAAACAGAAATTAATTGCACAAAATTCATATGCACAGTCAAATCACTTTCAACTAATATAACCCAGCTGCACAATTCTGTAACTCACAACTAGGTATGTTGTAAGGATTCAATGAACTTGTTCTATTTAATACGTGAAATATTACTGGTCTTTTTATAACTGTTATGTTTAATTTTATTTAAATACAATTAAAAATAATAATAATAAACCAGTAATGCGTTGTATTCTTGCTATCGTCAGCATGTTGATTATTAAAAAAAAATCAATTCTCACAACATAAACATGTAACAGTTAGTACAATTAATTTCTGTTTGACAGTAATGCAGACCTGAAATGATGCCTCATATAACCAGTACACTATATACCTGCCCTCTGATGCTTTACCTACAATCTCCTGAGCTTCTCCACATAATCTTCTATGATACATTACTTTTGAAAACCCTGTAGACGTATACTTTATTTTATTTTGTTTTTGTTTGTGTGTTTGTATAAAGTTTATATGTATATATTACTTTGTTTCCCACTAACCCTTTCTCTTATTCTTTAATCAGCTTATATTATAATTGCTGAGAGGCTGGTGAAAATACCCAGCATGGTACCAAGAAGATAGATATATAAATACAGAAACAAAGAATATCATGTAGTGCAGAGAGGGGTCAGAAGGAACTAAAGATACTGAGAAAAATAATATATTTTGAATGTCTAGAAAAAAGTGAAAAGTTAAACTTGGATAGGTAAAGATTACCTCCCTGACAAAGTACTGGAAGGAAAAGAAAAAATATAGGCTTTAATATCTGCAGAATTTTCTAGGGGGCAATGCTTGAGACAAATAATTACAGTAGAGCATCGATTATCCGACCCCCAATTAACTGTCACCTTGATTAACTGACCATTCTAGTTGGCAAATTTCAAATATCCGCTAGTGATGTGGCGTTACAATATTTGGCTATGTCTTGGCTACTTTAATATAATTTTTGTTAAATTTTTGCATGTTTTAGCTGGCAACACTGGCTCGACCATGAAAGGGAGGCCAGTATTTAAACGAGATTTAATTTTCTAATTATGAGTGATTGTTTGTTTCGTGAGCAATAAAATAATTTAAAAATAATTTTTAACAATGCAATAGCGACTATTATTTAAAAAAAAATTTGTTAGGCTTAACATCAATGAAAATTCAACGCAAAGTAGATTAATAGCGATATACTAATTACATGGAATATACTAATATACTATACTAATAATGTATTTGTTCATACTTTTCGATTATCCGTTTTTTCAGTTATTCGACCAACCCCAGTCCCCAATTGAGTCAGATAATTGATTCTCTACTGTATTCCCAATTAGAACATAAATCCAAAGTTCTTTTAATCAGAGCCTTAAATGCAGCATTTTTTTTTTTTTGATGAGCTGCATTGTTTGAGTGAAGTGGAATGTAAATAGACTGGTAGGTAGGTGCCTTTCCTGTAGATTTTAGTGCAAAATTTGTTACTAATTCTAGTGATTCACAAGAAGTCTTTCTTGTAAATCACTAGGGTCTTTTTTCTTCGTCTTTCAGAAACAAAACCACACCTTATATCACTCCAGAAAGTATACTTTAGTGAGCAAAAGCATTTTTGATCCAATTTAATGGATCTTTTTCAATTATCAAACACAAAAATGAAACAGAACTGTTATGTATGTAAACCTCCAGGATATAACACACACCGAATTGCCCCTTGACCTAGTTAGGCGACCCTGCACCTCTGACCTTTATCATGTTCCTTTGTCTCGTGCATTAGCTGTTGTAACACTTAGACCTGAAGGCACAAAGTTACATTTGTATTATCATCAAGTTATGTTTGTATTATAATAAAGTTAATTATATAAATTAACAAGTAATCGTTTATTTTACAGACACAACAAGAACCTACAAAAGTATTTCTGTACCTATTTTTGAACATTACATTTCTGTATTCTGACAACTGAAGGAGACCCATTAAACTGATCTAAAATGCTTTTGCTCACTAAATTTTACTTTCTGGAGTGATATAAGGTGTGGTTTTGCTTCCAACTTTCTTTCTTCAGTTTCTGCTGGTGTTTATTATATTGATATATCCTTAAACACAAACCTAGCTGGTTGTCAGAAAACTACTTGATAAAATCTGTGCCCTCTACATTCTTCCTCCACATTACTGTATCAATACAATACACCTAGCATAAAACTTAAAACTTGTTCTGTATTTGTTGATTATTTATTTCACTTTTCTGACTACTAATTCTGCTTACACCCCACTGATTGGCAACCCTACAAGAATTCCTGTATTCTGATTGAAGAATTTATCATTAAAGCAGAAATATGAATCATGTACTATGATTGTAGCTAGAGAAAACAGTTCTCTAGAAGTCACTGTTTGAAAGACTTAACTTTCCATTGACAACTCTTTTAGGAGAAGGACAGGGTCCTCTTTAATGATAGAGTGATTCAAAACTATATGTATACATTAGGTCATTCTCACTTCTTTTTATAACTTCTAACTTGGTCTTTAAAATACAAACTGTTCTTAACAGTCCATCATAGTCCTCTATTTTTATGTTGATCCATTTTGCTACAACTTTTTCTAATAAATAAGTGGATGAGTCTTTCTTGTTAACAATCAATCTAACTGCCTAAAGGTCCAATTAACATTTTGGAATTTGAAATTTCTTTTTTAAATATTTTGAAATATTTAAAAAAAAAAGGGAGACACAGAAGAAGTCCAACATCAACTGGATATGTGGAACAGGAAGCTACAGAAATGGAGAATGAAGATAAGCAAAGAGAAATGCAACACAGTGGTGATGTCTAAGAGAACTCAGGAGGGGAGAGGGAAAATCAAACTGAATGGAGAATTATTAGAGGATATTGATAGCTTTAGATACCTGAGAACAGAAATATCAAATGATGGAAAGTTAAGCAAAAAAGTAAGTAGAAGAATACAGCAAGCTGATGGCTTCTGCCAGAGTATGAGAACTTTGATCTGAAAAAAGGAAGTGCCACTCAAATGTAAGCAGGTCCCCTTTATCAATTATACTTTATCCCAATATTGACTTAGGGAGCTGCAGCATGGAGAGAAGACAAAAAGATCCAGGCAACAGAAATGAAATTCTTCCGGAGCATGCTGAGTAAGACCAGAAGAGACAGGATAAGGAATGAAGAAATAAGGGAAAGAACAAAAATGAAAAATTTGGGGAAGAAGTTAGAACAAATTAGACTGAGATAGTTTGGACATACTAAGAGAAAGAATATCAAAGTTGGCATTGGAGAAAATAGAGGGGAGAAGACTAGAGAAAGACCAGGAGGAAGTGGATGGACAAAATAGCTAAAGACCTAAGAAAAAGGACTGATGATGTAGCAAGTGTTTGCAGAAGATGGAGGAAAGATAAAAAGAGATGGAGGTCTTTAGTCCATGACCCAACACAGACTTCACTGGATTAAGGGCAAAGAAGAAAAAGAAGAATTATCAAAATCTGCATTTTCTGCTTTATTGGAGAACTTTAAAATGCTTCCTTTAATTCTCAAATACCTTTCAGATCATCATCAGGAGTAGAAATTATAGAAGAAACTTTGTAAAACTCAATTCAAACACTAAAAATCTTCAACTCAAATTCAAATGGGAAAAAGTGGAATAATTATAATTAAAAATTAGGAGATATCTTCAAAACTTCTTTGGTTTATAATTTTAACCTTCTTTGTAAATAGACAAATTTGAATGATCATAATCTTACAACTGGATTACAGTTAAAATAACTGTACTATACTAAAATAAAATAATATAAAATGCTACTGAAAATTATATACATATAATTATTATGAAAATTTATTAGATAATAAAATTCAAAATAAATAAAAATGGCAAAGATTACACAAAAATACCTGATCAAATTCAAAACCTGAAGACATATATACTGATTTTGTAATATTTTCTGAAAGTAATTCTCCAGTAGATGATTCATTAAGTGGAATCTGAAAAATTAAATTAATTTTAAATGTTGCAAGTAATATTATAAAGTAATTATAGATAACCGACTTTTTTGTTTTCTTCTTTACTAATTATTATTCAGTTAAATGTAATTACAACTTTTAGATTAATATAGCAATTGATTTATATATTCACTTATGTCCAAAACAGTTATACTATAAAACCTGTGTTAACTGATAGTCCTTTAATATTATTTAATGTAGTTATTGAATATAAAGAAATGTATTTATTTGATTTAAGTTAATGATTTCTCTATATTCCTTATCAAAATTAATTTAAAATCAACACAATTTGAAATATATTGTTAATTGATAATTATTCATCAAAGAAACATGATATAAAATTACTAATTTTAATTAACTTTTTATAATTTTAAAAGTAGAAAAGGAATTATATTAAAAATATTTATTTTGTATAATTTGAATAATTAAATATATAACACTTTAAACCATTAATCCAGCAACAAATCATGAATATTACCATTAGAATTAAAAAGAATGACAATATAATAAAACAAGGCTTGTGCACAACTGCTCTTGCAGCTTCTGCCTCTGACAATAATGTCAATGTATCACTCAATAGGGCCCATCTTCTACATTGCACATCTATCCTAGCACACCTCAGGAATTTGAAAAGACTTGAAATGTATGAAGCTGTAAAGAGAGGCACCATCATTAATTTTAAGAACATAAAAACCATATTTCATACTTGAAAAGCTATATTTGAAATTTTATAATCCTTGAATCTCCAGTTTTTGTTATATCTTTATATTTACTAATTTATTTGTGTTCTGAGTACCACTCTTCTGCACATGTGCCTGCTTTGCCAGCACATTTTTACCAAGTTCCATTTCCATTAATTTTGAATTTATATCTTACATTCTGCATTCAATCTTCTGTTATGAAACCTGAAGATAATCATTGAAAATATTAAAGTTCACTTTCTGTTGCTGGATTATTGGTTTAAAGCATTATATATTGTATTTTCATCCAGCTTATGTCGGTATTTATTGAATAATTAAATACTAAAAGTTTCCAATGCACCTAAACTAAATAATAATTACTTCTGAATTTTGGTTACTTTCTGGACATGGAAGTGGTTTAGCAATTCCTATTCTTACTAAACCTTTTGGAGCTCCCTGCAATGCATGAACTGCTGTTTCTAAACTGGCATTTTCTAAGTTAATATTATTAACAAAGAGTAAACGATCTCCTGGAATTAGCCTTCCATCCTGTTGGGCAGCACCTCCAGGTACAAGACTTCGAACAACAATCACTGTCTCATTGAGATTCATTGGATCCTGAAACAAATAGTTGAAAATAACATTTATTAATAATTTCATAAATTCAATTAAATTTCAAAAATGGCAATAAACAGATTTTAAGTTTTCGATCTTTCACATTCATTGTAAAAGAAGCATTTATAATTTTAATCCTGTCATCAACTAAAGCCATAAAAAAGCACTCTCTTTTATTTTAAAATATTTCAATAGTCTTCTGTCTTCCTACAATGTTTCTCTTTAAATATTTGTTACTTAATATTACACATAACTAAAAGTGTCTAATTTCTTAACACTTTTAGTTATATGAAGAGAAGTGGCATTTAATTTCATTTTTGAAAATCAATGATAATTTTCAAAAGTGAAATTAAATGCATTTTCTCTTCATATAGTTATGGATATCATTATTTACAAATAACTATATGATAAGAAACTGCATCTAAAGAAGTTGGATCTTTGCATTAAAATATGTATTCTAATTTCATTGTAAACAAATATTTCATTATTATTTAGTGCTGCTTTATTTAATTTTAGCATATAATTTATTGAGATACTATTTTTATATGTTATAATAAAAAAAGTTTTACTTGCATTTTTACCAGTGCTATATTGCATTTGAAGCTCAAAAACTGGTTGCATGCTACATATCAATCAATTTCCAACTGATGTCAATTTACATTGATCTCCACAACAAATTTTTATTTAGATTTAGATCAGTCTTAAACTCTTTTTTTTTTCTTTGCATAGTTTTAGTTTTCTACACTGCAAACCACAGTTTTGTTTTCTTAGAAAATAACTACTATACTCTAGGTCAATATACTTTTTTAAGATAAGTAATAAATAATATTAGGTCAAAATTATTTTCACTGGTCACTTTTTTCATCCTTGGAAAGTGTACAAGAAAATTTTTCAACAAATTACTTATCCAAAACTGTATTTTGGCTTTGAATGTTTTTGTAGAGCTAATCATTTCAGCTAAATGATTGATTATTTTTTCCCTGGAGATCCAGGTTTAAACTGTTCAATTTTTCATATAGGTCAGTTAAAAAAAAGCCAAGTCCATCAACCATTGTGGGTTATTTAATTGTTCAAACATTTGACCTTTTCACATAAAGAATTTTTTTATCTCTTCCAAAAGATCAAATAATTGGCCAAGTGCTTTGTGTTTACTTTACTTAACTGTCTTATATCTGTATGTAAGATAAGGTCAGCTTGGAAAGATTCGTCCTTTTCTACAAGGGCTTTAAACAATCTGTGTGACAAAGGATTTTCTCAAATTTTGTTAATTATTTTAACAATAACATTCATAACATGTTCAAAGGATAATATTTTGGCACATAATGATTCTTGATGTATGATGCAGTGAAAATACATAAAGTTCAGAAAGGATTCATCTCTCTTGCAATGAGAAATAAATCCATTATTGCAGCCCATCATTGCTAGTGCACCATCAGTAATTATTGCTGATAACTTGTGTAAAGGCATATTAATTTCTGTTGAGTAATTTTTAAAGATATTATAAATATCTTCACCCCTTGTTCACTCTTGCATTGATAGTAACTTTAATAGTTCTTCTTTCACACTAAAATCACTGAATACCATTTTTATCATTACTGCCAATTGTGCTGTATATAATATATCTGTTGACTCGTCTAACTGTAATGAGAAATACTCACATTCTTTTATGAATATTCATAAAAGCATTCATATCAGCTTTATTAGAGTTATATAATGGCACAAAGCAGAAAGTAGGAAAATAAAATTATATTTCCAAAGCCTTGAGGGCTGCATATTAAGACTTAGTGGATACAGGTTGCTCATGACTTGTCTATTATCTTCAGGCTAACATATAGACCTAAAATATGTATAACCTTACAGTCATTTTCAACACACACACATATATATATATATATTATATGTATGAGTATGTATATGCATTACAATAAATAATGTAAATCTGCTGATGACAATTTTTTCATTATATTCCATTTTAATAAACCTAAAAATAATCCTGTATTTACCAGGTTTTCAAGAAATTTGGTTATATATTGCCACTAGCACTCCAGTCCACATTGTGTATGATCCTTCACAACAACAGACAAGGTTGAACCTTGAAAAATCTAGAGTATATGCTAACAAAATCTGCTAACTGGGTCCAATCCTGTAAATCACAAAACTAGACAGATTTGGTCACTTGCACCTTACTGAAATTCTATTTGGCACTGCCATTTAAAAACATTGCTCATCTCTGATTCAGACCATAAATGGGGAGTTTTATCCAAAATTGAAATTTATAAATGTAGTTCTCATATATTACTTTATCATCTTAATTATTTTAAACTTTAATTTAGTTTTCCTTAAAATTTTATGAATTAAAAATTTTTTATTATGAAAATAAGTTTAAAACTTTTAATTATTTTATAAGAAGTTTATTCTATGGATATATCTATGAAAAATTAAAATAAATTAATGATTTAAATGATTTATAGGTGAAGATTTATACAGAAAACAAACTTAGCAGCAAACTAATTTTGTGTATAATGAATTTTTTAATGAAAATTTTGATATCAATAATGATAACATTTACTTTATTTTTATTCTTAAATTTAATAATAAAAAGTAAATCAAATTTAATCTAGAAATTTAGAAGAAACCTTACCTGATAATCAAGAATACTGAAACCAAGCCCCCTGTCTCCTTTTATAAGTTCAACAATATGAGGCTCACTACTCCATGTTGCAAGACTAGCAAGAGGTTCTAAAGATCTTGATCTTAATTTAGATAAAGTAGTATGTATTGAAGAAACAAGTGACAATCCCATTGCAAGATAACCATCAGATTTAGCTTTCACTAAACGTGTTGATATTGTTTTCCTTCTAGAAATTTCAGCACAATGACCACAAGTTTTTTTTGGTGTTGAATGATATAGTGGGGACATATGAAAATCTTTAGTAGGTGGATGGGGATGACGAGCACAAACTAAGTACACTAATTTTGGTAATTCTTTCAATATTTGCACAACTTCTCTATGGTTCAATCCTAACAATCTTTTGCCATTCACCTAAAATAAAAATAATTTTGATTAACAAATGTTTAGATATTAAGGTATTAAAAAAAAGCATTCAGCATTTATATGGTAGATAGTAGACACCATACTGTGTAAAAAAAAATGTAATAAATACACTAAACTCAACCATTTCTGAGGTATTAACAATTTTGTATGTTAGCATCATGGTTGACTTAATAGGTTCTTCATGTCATATGCAACATAAAAAGAGAGAATAATCTTGCTAAATCTTTACCTTGAAATTTACAGAAAATGTTCTGCATGTCTTCCTTCCATTTCTTTACACATTTGGCATCTTATAATTCCTAGTTATTGACAGATTATCTCAGAAGCAATTTAAATGAGGGCATTAAAGGTGGCCAGTTTGAATGTGTATGGATAATGCAAGAAACTGGAATAAAGTTTCTTTAACCCAGCTTCTTCACACAAAGCAATTGAGTTTTCACCCCATGCTTACTAAGATTTTTTACTAAGTATGACATGTACTACAGTGTTGTGCAGTCCATGGAAGCTGTGGAAGTGCTGCTTTCCTTGTATTTTCTAAAATATAAATACATATTGTGCAATTATTTTCATAAACAAGTTCTCATATTTTTGTTTCATGTCAATGTATCTATTTAGAATTAAAATAAATAAACTGTTTATTTTTGTCATTTCCAATATTTGTTTATAATTTTTATAGAAACACAGCTTCCCTATCATCAAATGTCACTGCATCCCACTGATGTACTATCTGCCATATAAATGCTGAATGCTATTATATATATATTTTATGTATTTATTTAAAAAACATACCATACATAAGTCTTCATAAAAGTCTCATATTATCACATTATCATAAAAATTTCAATAAAATCTAAGTTTTACACATATATCCTAAGATTTGCTAAGTTGTTTTATTAGTCCAAAATAATTGAAAAACTGTTTTCATTTCAATTTAGCAGTCAATGTTGTTAAATGTTAGGCTTGACAAAAGCTTTGGTAAAGTTAACATAAGTTTATTACACAACAGACAAGCTTAAAAGTAAAAAAAAAAAAAAAAAAACACAAGTCAAACTATGTTATTTTTACTTGTTATTTACTTATACAAAAGTTAATTAACTGTATAATATTGAAGGAAAAAAATCAGAAACAAGTGTGAAATATAAAACTTTTTCTCACAAAAAGCTTACAAAAATCAATTTCTATACTAAACTTAACAGGATATTTGTATCTTTGTGAAATAATTAAAAATAAAATGTTTCCATATTTTAGATGGTAAAAAAATTTATAATTATTGAATCATTTTTAATAGTTTTAATATTTCTGATTTTAATAATATATATACTTACTTACATCTCATATTTCTAGAATTTGCACCTAACTAATTATTGCAATATGCCAAACTTCCATGATATTTCAAGTGGAGAAAAATCTTTTTGATCTAAACAAATACCTTTCTAATTTACATTTTTTTTTTTTTTTTGGCAGTTGCACTTCATAAATCCTTGCTCTCCAGTAAAAGATATTTCTCTGATTACTTCACAAACACTCACTTCATCTTTTTCAAAGTCAGTTTTACGAAGTTCTTACAGACTGTAAATTGGTTGCTGCTAAAAACTACTTCAATTTATCTGCCAGTGTTCCAAGTTGATAGAATTCCTTGTCTTTGATAACTGTAACCAATGCAATTACATACTTAGAATCAGTCTTAGATCTGTCAATTTCAGGAATTTTTTCTCTCACATTTTGGCTAACCTTACCAACCAAACATAACATGTCTGAACAACAACAGCAGATAAAAGTAATTGAAGTGTTATAACAAGACAAAAAAATAATGAGTAAAGAATGCATTCAGATATGCACAAATATATGTTTAGATGACTAACCTTGTAGCTATCTCAACTTTTATAATTATATACAAACTTCTTTTTTTTCAAAATGTCTAAATTTTACCTTTACAACCTGATATTTGTTATATAACATTTCTTTGTTTAATTTTAAAGGTTTAAAAGATTTTTAGACTTTTTATTTTACATAAAATTTTATATTCCAGTATAACATCTTATTTTACAATTCAGATTCTACATAATTTTTATGCCATAAATTATGCAATTTTAATTTAATAGTCAGATGTCACAATCAACTAGCAAAATATTCATCTGACCAGTTAAAAATATATTTTATTTTAATGAATTTATTTATTTTTAAAATAACCAGACTATGGACTAGCCTGTAACTGAGTGATACAGTTATTCTCAACCTAGAAAACCCAAACATTCCTCAATATTTTTTTATTCTTTTATGGTTCTTTGAAGCCATTTTCAACATTGCTTTAGGAAGATCTTCTTTTGCATGATACAAGGTAAGTCATGTAAATTTCCACAGGAAACTAAAATTTTCTCTTACTGCTATTTATTGTTGTTTTATCATTGATAATTTTTTAAAACATATTATCAATATTAACACTTAACAATGTAATTAGTTCTCAAAACGAATTTAATACCAAAATTTTAAATTTCAAAGTAGATATAATTTATTTCCAGACTTGCTTGCTCTCTTTTTGCTTGAAACAATTGCTTTTCTCCATCCTCAAATCCTTCTTCATTTTTAATAAACAATGGGTGATCGGTTAATGAACAGTTCCGACTGTGAACAAATCAGATAATGAACACTTTCACAAAAAATTTTTGTTTGGACAACAAACACTTCACAGAGCAAACAGAAAAAGAAGTGACATAAAATAGTGAATACCAACTGGTCTTCCCTTCTCTCCAGGTGACAATTCAAAATCTTTCGGAGCCCTGAAGACATCAACATTGATTCTCAACCCAATACCAATCAGATAGTATTCCTCTGATTTTTTAAACTCTCCCTTGTAATTCCAGCTTTTTGTTTACCCTTCTGACAAATAATTTTTTATAGTCTTTGTGAGACTGTTGGGCACTTGTTAAGTTTGGCGTCAGTTTTTCTTTTCTAAAAGTGAGAGTTTAACTGTCGTATTGAATATTCATTAACGGTTTAATACCAAAATTTCGAATTTCATTTGGGCCTCACATTTACATAATTCTTTTGTGCACTAGTTGATTTCTGCTCTCTGAATTTTTGTAACTGCTTTTCTGAACTTTTTATTTAAAAAAGAAACTGATAATATTATTGAGCCTAAAATGAGTGGAGTGTCAAGAACTGTGCTCACCGTAGAAGCCAAGCAAAAGATAATAGCCAAGGTAGAGAGTGGACCCAACATGTCTGATGTTGCTAGGCAGTATGGCTTGAACAGGTCTACAGTAGGCACAATCTTAGCTAAGAAAGATATAATCAAGTAGTCTCAAGCAGCTAAAGTTGTAATGAAAATCACATCTGAGAAATAGAGCATTGAAGAGGTCATAATGGAACCTAAAACTGATGTGACAACAGAAGAACTCCAAGAACTCTTAAATGAAGGACTCTTGCCAACATCTGCTATTAAAGATCTTTTGAAGAAGTGGGAGGATGTCAGAACAAGTCATCCAAATGGCATCCAAACCAGAATGAGGTTAATAAGCTTGGGGATCTTTACAATGACAATACTATTTAATTACTTCCAAAAAATCCTGAAGAAGAGAGAAAATCAATTGACATTGGACAGATTCTTTAACCCCCACAAACAGAAAAAAACATGACTAATAAAAATGCAAGACTGTGTATATATGTATTTTTACTATTACATATAAATAAACATAGTAAAAAAGTATATATTTTTTATTTTCTGGAGTCTCCAGAACAAATTAATCAAATTTCCATAAAAACCTATGATAAATCGATAATCGGTTAACGAACAATTCAGATAGCAAACAAAGTCTTGGAATGGATTATGTTCATTAACTGATTACCCACTGTACATTAGAATTAATCAGTTACCTTTGCCTGTTAGCTATTTGAATCTAGTTGTTAGTCCTCTTTGGAATACGTTTTTATAAAACAACTAGCTGTTACACGCAACTTCATCCGCGGAGGTTTTGCAAGCAAACCCCATTTACATTCAATATTTCAATAACCATAGTAATTGTTATATAACACCTACCGCTGAAGAGAATTACCGAGAATCAAACAAACTATCTTCAATTTGATAAATTTTCTGGAACATTTACAATCGTTCTATAATCGAACCAACATGCAATAACAAATTTGAATTTAAAACAGATTGAACATTTTTAATTAAAATCGAAATAGATAAAAATATTTATAACAATATCTGAAATGTTATCAATTTAATACACCTAAGTACTCAATGAAGACTAAACGTAGTTGAAAACAAAAAATCGTATCTAAAATAGTACAGTAGAAGCCATTTTTCTGGTTAAGCCTTAATGCTCTACCTCTCCCCCGTGGGGAAATTTTGAAAAATCCTTCCTTAATGTGAATTCCCATGGCATACCCTACTAAAACGCATATAAAAAGAAAAAAATTGCATCTAAAATAGTACAGTAGAAGCCGTTTTTTCCAGTTAAGCCTTAATCCTCTCCCTCTCCCTCCGCGGGGGAATTTCGAAAAATCCCTTCTTAGTGTGCGTTTCCATGACGTACCCTAACTGTCTACCAAATTTCACCTCTCTAGGTTAAGCGGTTTGCTCTGGGCAATGATGAATCAGTCAGTGAGTCAGTCAGTCAGTCAGAACAAGCAATTTTATATATTTAGATTAATGTTTGAAAAAATTGTAGACCTATAAATTCCCATTGTCTGTCCATTCTTCCTTAATCCTGAGAATGGAGTTAGATACGTGAAAGTCAAGACCAGATATAGAAAGCTTAGATGTATTTTCTTTAGCAGGAGACCCCAATTAACTATATACAAACTTCTGATATACACCAGAAGTCATATGATTTCAATTCAAAAAATTTCCCCAGAAAGGAGTTACATAGATGATTGGCATGTCTCTGTTATTGTCAGGAAAAGTATGATGTACAGGGGCAAGACACTACTAATTTGAGATCAAAAGCATATATTTTAAATCAGGGGTGTCCAACCCGCGGCCCGCGGGCCGCATGCGGCCCAAGGCAAGTTCCAATGCGGCCTAATAAACGTGTAAACAAAACCGACAAATGTTTTAATTTTTTTATTATTTATTTATTTCAACGGCATAAACTCAAGAAAAGTTTCACAAAGCCATAAACCTTTATTCATATTTTATTTTTGAGTGGAAAGAAAATATTTTCAAATGCTTTGAGATGTGTGAATGCGGAATGATTACTAAATAAAGCTGGAGTTGTGACTCAAAGGATTATAGACCCAAATTTGGGAAAAGGAGGGAAAGATGAGAAAGGACAAAAGATGTAGTAGTGAGAAACGTTAAATAGATCTTCTGTTAAGCAAATATGGACCCGTAATTTTTCAACCTTTTTCACTTCTTTATCTTTTGTCCTTTGCCTCTTTTTCCCCGCACTTGGGTCTATAATCCTTTGATTCACAGCTCCAGCTTTATTTAGTATTTCTTCCAACGTTGCAAGATTTGGCTAATTGGGCCAAATGTGGCTACTTTTTTTGCTTCACGTAAAAAATATCATTTGGCGCTTTGGCTACTTTTTCGGCTACATATTATTTGTAATTATATTAATTGAATAAAAATGCACTTTAAAATGATGTTTCATCGCTTTTTATTAATTACAGACCCAAATAAAACAAATATTTGTGCTTTTCAAATAAATTTTCTTTACTCTCTTTTATAATAAATGAATTTATCTATTTCTAAGTAAAAACTGAAAGTGTCTGTAGACATTTTCAGTTTTTACTTAGAAATAGATAAATTCATTTACTTAGAAATAGATCTGAAAAATGTAGAAGTAATTTTTTAAAATATCCTTTTTTCTTGATAAAATTTTAATACTTATTATTATAATCTAGACATGTTAATTTTTAAATATACTTGTATATTGGGCCACAAGTATATATTATATATACTTGTGGCCCAAAACTCCTTGACTTTTTCCAATGCGGCCCAGAGAAACAAAAAGGTTGGACACCCCTGTTTTAAATTAAATAAATTTAAAATGTGATTAAAAATTGCAGCCTGGCATTGTGACAACATTACAATAAATAATTGCTCGTCTATATTTTATTTTTCATTTATAAAAAGTAAACTTTTATACTTAAATATGCACATATCACTTCTGTAATTTTAATTATTTTATTGCTTACATTAATTTTTAAGAAATATTCATCCATATGTAGATAATAACTTACCTCTAAAAGTTCATCTCCTACACAAAGTTTACCATTTCTCCCAACAGGACCATTAGAAAGAATTGAGCCAATGTAATGATGAGGACGTACTTCTTTGCCATCTTCAACATCAACAGTACCCTCTAAACTAATTCCTAAACCACCACCTTCTTTAAACTTTGTTATCTGTGCTACCTATAGATTTAAATATATTTTAATGATAATATAAATATCAACTTAAAATTTCAAATAATTACAACTTTAAATTCTGTATCAATGCAGACTTTATATGCTGATGGAATATATATATATATATAAAGAACATATAAAAAACAGTTAGAATAACAATCACTTCAATAAAAAAGTCAATATTTTTATTGCCAGAAACATTGCAAATCATCATCCTATTTCATCATCAGTTAACAGCTTTCAAATTTAAACAGATTAAATTTAAATGTGTTTTTATAAAATTCCAAATCTGTATATAATTCAAGTTAAAACACTTTAGGCTGGCATTCTTGGAAGTTGACAAGAGCCAGGCTGCAAAAGTGATTTACTATTTTATAACAAATTCTTAACAAGTATGTAATAATCAAAATTATAGCCTTAAAAATAACCTATGAATAATCTAGCAGTTAANTGTACACAAAATCAATTTATCATCCTTGACTTTTTTCAAATAACGCTACACATTATTCATATTTAAATTTTAAAATTAAAATCAATGTAGAAACTAGAGTAAATTAATTTTAAAATTACAAACTTTTCAAATGTTATTTGTTAAATACTTAAGACTCCAGAATTTACCAACATCTGAAACACTGACCTCTTTTGTGTGGGAATAATACGTGACTAATATTTACTGTAGTACTTTATTTATATTAGTAAAATACAATATTAAAACATTAATTCTACTAAATTCCAAACGGTTTTGAAACCGGTTTGGCATCTAATATTTAAAAGCCGGTTTTATTGAAAGCAGATTAACTGATTTCGAGAATTTCTAAATTTTGACAGTACTAGTCTATATTCATTTCGTTCTGTTTCATTGAAATGTATTTTACTATTTTTATCTTTGCATATTCGCTTATCAAGGAAATCTTGCATAGGTTGTCTCTTATTAGGCAAATATTAAAATTTTTTTTCTTTCAATATAATCCTCAGCAATGGTTCTTACGAAAAACTATCATGTCATATGGTGTGGACCATCACACTAATCTTTGCTTTCTTTTTATTGACAGTAATGTTCTTTGCTCTCCAATTTCTACCATTTGATTTCTTTTTTTATCCCATTGATCTTTAACATTTTATGTACGACTAGGGTTTAAAAGCTTTCAGTTTCTTTCCAGCTGCATTAATGACTCATGTGCCAATGCTCCAGGTAAAGATTTCTCAGGATTCTTTTCTACAAATTTATATTTAGCTATTTTTTACATAAAACATTTTTCATTTCTTTAAATATTAATTTATCTTCAGAAATTGATCTCTTCTATATTTGTTTGGCATCTTCCATGCGTTATATTCAGCTTTATATAATTTGGCTTAGGTGCTTGTTAATAATTATAAATTATTCTTAAAAATACAGATTAATAAAACAATGACTTTTAACAAGTAATATCATGCATTAAGTTAAAATTGATTATTTTAATGATTTGAAAAAAATCAATAAAATTCAAGAAAAATATTTATATATATAAATATGTGAATTGTTCTTTAAATTACTTAATTAATTTTATCAAATTGAGTAAAATAATTAACAGAAAAGATTCTATTGAATTTTACTTTCAGTTCGTGCTTTAAATATATTGTTAAGGTTTTGATTATTTTAATATCTTATTTAATTCTTTTAACAGAGATTACTAAATTGCACAACATTTGAATAATTTATTTTATTTGTTTAACAATTCACAGTATAAATACATCGTGGTAAAATCAATCTTAATAATAATTTATATTAAAATTTTATTTAAAATTTTTCTAAAATTTAAAATATTATTCACAAAAATATAACTTAAAAATTAGAAATAGAAGAATTCTATCCGTGAATACTCGAACATTGCATTGATAAAAAATACATTCCAATACTACGAATACCTCCAATACCATTCCATACACAATCACAGTGATGAATCCAAAAGTACTCAAATAGGAGTTAACTCAAAAATTATAAATACTTGAATAATTACTAAGTAACTTTTATTAACACTTGCACGGCGATTGTATTGAGAATTGCCCAATAAATTATATTTACCATCTTAAATATATATTTAAAAAAACCATTTTGAAGTTCCCATTTGATATCATTAATATATATATTTTTTTGTCATATAAGATGCACTGTTGTATTGGT
Source organism: Centruroides sculpturatus (assembly GCF_000671375.1). Lineage (NCBI taxonomy): Eukaryota > Metazoa > Arthropoda > Arachnida > Scorpiones > Buthidae > Centruroides > Centruroides sculpturatus. The sequence goes on along the minus strand of NW_019385106.1, from coordinate 129,972 downwards.
CACATCACATTTTTTACATCAATTTTTTGGCAAAAATATTCTTCACAGTATAAGATGCATTTTGCCTTATAAGACACATTCCATTTCTAGGATGCATCCTAATTTTCAGAAAAAGTTTAGGTACAAAAAAAAAATGTTTATTGTAAGATAAAAAAGTATGGTATGCCAATAAAATTATCTAACAAAATTTTTTCTTCTTATGTTTTTAAAAGTTATATTTATAATCCCTGAATAACATAAGTCAACAGAATATTTTATCTCAAAATTTTGATTCTCAGAAAAAAATATAATTGATTATAGCCTAATTAATATATAAAAAATGTAAATGTCTCAAAATTGATTGTAATGAATTACATTTTTTCTGAGATAATCAATTTTGAGACATTACATTTTAAGCAGGGTATAAAAACAAGCCAGCCTCAAATTGCTTTATCAGACTTTCAATCAACTGTCTACTATACCCATGCTGAGATACCACATTCTTAATATACCTCAGCTCTTTTATTGTGTCCACTTGGTTGGAACAATATGTAAATGCATATCTTATTAATACCTTAAAAGCAGAGACCTTATATAGAAATGGGTCATGCAATGCCACTGGAATATAAAATGGATGGAACTAAGGATTCCTGTATTTATCAGTTTTCATCTCTCTTTCTCTTAGTGAACTCATTAAATTTAGAAAATGCACAAATTGTCTGCTTTCCTGCTCCAATTGTCAAATAAGTCCATATGGATTTGCATTGATCCTGGACAAGAATACATCCAGAATTGAAGAGAAGGCATAACTTTGAAAGGAACACTGAGGCAAGCTTGCAACAAAAAAAAGAGGGAAAGAAATACAAAAGAATGATTGAGGATGGCCAGATATAATACACTGCTGCAAGATACATTATAAAATAGCGGTGATGTCTGGGAACAGTAACTTAATACATTCTATTAACTGAATATTACAGTAAATCACACTTTAAATAACCTTTGTAAATCTAGCACTAAAATTTAATTTAACATGAAAATATCCTGAAAATATTTTTGATCAATACTGATCTTTCAGATCATTTATATTCTAAAATTAGAATGTGTTGAAGAATGTGTTACACAATTTAAAATTAAATAAATAGTATGTTTAAAATTTAAAATTAATTAACAATTATTTATTAAGACATTGTCATAATGCTGGACTGCAATTTATCATCACAATGTTCTCAATTTTTTTAGTAGTGCCTTTGCACCTGTACATCATACTTTTCCTGTTAGCAATAGAGTCATGCCATTCATCTAACTTTTTTCAGGGGAAATTTTGAATTGAAATAATGTAATGTAATAATTGTAATAATGTAATAATGTAAATAATGAAATTCCAGTGCAAACCAGAAATTCGTATATAGTTTATCTAATCTCCTGCTCGTAATCTTTCCCTATCTGGTCTTGACTTTCATTTATCTAACTCTGTTCTCAAGATTAAGGAAAGATAGATAGACAAAGGATAGTGGAAATTTATATCTACAATTTTTTAAAATTGCAGCCTAATATATAACATTATATAATCTTAAAAGAGTTTCATAGTAGAATATTTACTACATAATAAATGCATTAATTAATCAAACAATACCAGTGCACTGACCACTTCAGAATGCTAAAAGTGTTGGAAGTTTAGAAAGCTTAAGGGCAGGTATACAAAATACAAAGAAGAACCTTTCATACTCCTGACAATACTTTTACAATAAGCCAAAGTCATCCAATATAAAGTAATGCTGATTTTATGCAATTCAATTTTTTATTTGAGTATTCATAATTTTTATTAATTTTTTAACTAATGCATTTATTATGTAGTAAATATTCTGTTAACAAAATCCTCCAAAATTGTATAATATAGTAGACCCCTCTATAAAACGGGTTCATATAATATGGATTCGTATATAATGGGAAAAAAAAATTGTATCATATAAACACTAAAAGAAACTCGTGTAATATGGTAAAACGTCATCGCTGACTCGTGTCACAACAGGATTGGTTGAATCTAGACCAATAGCAGATATTGCACAAACTGTTGAGTTTAAATGAGCAGCAGACCTACTAAAAACCATTTATTATTTAACTGCCATAAAAATTATATTTATATTAATGATGTCTCCAAAGTTCAGCGAATTTTTTGCAAAAAAATAATTTATCAGGAAACATAAACTTGCTGTTCAATGTACCGTTCCACGACGAAAACAAGCTTAAGCAATGGCATAGTTGAATGGTACACACTTGGTAAGTAATCCTACAATTTTCTGTATAATTTATAGCATAATTTATAGCATAATTTATAGCATAATTTATATGGATTATTCCCAAAAAATTATACGTTTTTTGGAAATGTTGAGTCAAATTAGTCTAGAATTGATTAATTTTAAGGAAGAAAACCTTTCAAACAGCCGTATTCCCTAAACTGCATACGTGCTGGGCTGTGATTGGCTCATGTATTTAAGTGATCGTAAAACACAAATTCATATAAAACGGAACATATCTACCGTATTATAGGAGGTCTACTGTATTTTACTGTATTTTTCAGACTGTATAACATTATACATTAATTTTAAATGTTATAACATGTACTACAATGCATTCCAATTTTAGAAAGTAAATGACCTGAAGAAGATCAGTATTGATCAAAAACAACACCTAAACATTGAAAAAAACCTTTTAATATGCAGGCAGTTTTTATTATCTATTCAAATGCTTTTGGTCATTTTTAATGACTTTCAAGAACAAAAATCAAATGATTCTGATTTTTATACAACAAACTCTGTTTTGAAATGTTTTATAATTTGAACTTTCTAGTGAGCAATCTCGTAAATATAAAATTACAATATATATGTGATAATAACATGTACTGTACAAACATACAAATAAAGTAGATACAAACATAAAAAATGAATAAATAAAAATAAATAAATATGTAAATAAAGTAACATAATTGAAAACATAAAAATGCCACAATTGCACCTATTTCTTTAAACCATCTCTTTTGCCTACTAATATATATATATTACACCCACCCTCCATATTACAGGTTTTTTAGGTTTAGTTGTTGTTATGAAGTGCAGTTAGAGAAGAATGTAAAGATCAAAAACGTTTGTCAGAATAATTTCAATGTTAAATTAAATTTTAGTACTGAATTTACAAAGATTATTTAAAGTTTTATTTACAGGAAACAGCAATCATTATAAAGGAATGTTTCAAATATTGAGAAACGATAAAGATCCTGTGAGTCCCACACAGATGCCTAGTATGGGTATAAAGTGATGTTACAGGACAAAAGAGCTTTGGATGTTAAAATTAAAGAGCACAGATACAGAGTGAAAAAAGGTATGAAATCTACATTGTTGGCAATTTTTGCATCAGAGCCCAGAATAGATGTGAAGTGAGAAGATGCTAAGATTATTTGTCCAATCCATGATATCATGGATCTACAAGTCTGGGAAAAGTTGGACATATAGATCATCTAAAACAGGAAGAAATATCAATTCTAAGTATGCCAAAGACCTATATAATGCTTGGAAGTTACATTATAAGGTTTGTTTAGTGTTTAGGAGTGACTCTAACCAAAAATGGATATGGTTAAACATGTTTGTATAGTGCTGTAGTTATTTTAAGTGTTTTGATATGTTGTGATAGCTACTTTTATTCATGTGTAGTTTAGGAGTGATTCAGTTGTTATTAACTGATTCAAAATCATGTAATATTTTTTGGTTTTCAAATGAATCTATATGGTTCAATTCTATAGAATATATATTTTAAAATTTAAGTAATTTTTCCATTTCTGATTATTCAATGTTTCATGATAAAATTCTCACAAACACCAAGACCAGTTAAAATCACAACAGATTTTACTCATACAAATGTTTTCAACTGTTTAAAAATAGATATAATCAGGTCTTTATTATGTTTAACCAGTTAATGCAGTAGTGAATCCAATGTTCTATGGTTTGAATTTTTGTGATATGTCACATTTAAACTTTTAGAATGAATATTCTTTTTGGAATATTATGTTATTCTATATATGGTTACATGGTGATGGGGATTAAAGCCATCCAAAAACAGTGCGGAAAAAGAACAGATTTGCTGGAAAGAGGTGAAGTATTTTAGTTTAACAAAATCCAATTGAAATTTGTTGGTAGTTTTTGCATCAGAGCCCAATATAGATATGACTATTAAACTGATTATTAAATAGTTGGGTTAAATTTCTTTTACACTCTTTTTCACTTAAACTATACAAAATTGTCAATAGAAAGTCACTTGAAATCTGCAGAAATTTATGTATTAAAATTTCCTTTCAAAATTATTATTGGATCAAGAATGTCTAGGAACAATGATAATATCAGTCTTTTGATCATATTGAAATTTTGACCCTGTTTGTCTTTTAAATTTGTTGAGATTTTGAATGACATGCCACTTAGGTGGTAATAGATTGTCACAAATGAGTATGTTTTTAAAATCTCTTTTAGAAAGTTATAAGTGCAAACATTCATAAATAAAACTACACAAGTGTATATTCTAATAAAATCATTCCATATATATGTTTTTTCATTCATTAAAACTTTAAGACTATAAGACAGTTTTAAACATGTTAAACTTTTTAAGTACATCTCATTTTGTATATGGTATCAAGCATTATCTGCTATGACTCATTGACTGATGTGTGCATAACCTGGCAGTATTTGAACAGCAATTTAACAAGCAGCTTGATACATAATTGAATATTGAATATCAATGATGCTGCAATTTTGAAATTTAATGGTTTTGTTATTACAATTAAAATAATTGATTTTTCAATTATTTTTAAGTGCTATGATAGTGTTTTAAGAGTGAAAATATTAGGTATTGTATTTTATAAATATTAGTATTTATTATATTTTCAGACTCTCTCCTCATCAGTTATGGCTGCCAAAAAGAAGTGTAGACAGTATGTGGAGGAGTATTTGGATTATAGCTTTGTAGATAGCTCATATGATCAAAAACAACTTATAAAATATTTAAAAAAAAACAACCCGATAAAATTGCTTATTTTGAAAACTTGAAAATAATTTTAACCAACGAAATACCATCTCATCTTTTTTCAAAAGAAGTTCAGAAACAAATAAAAGTGGATTGATTGCATCTGATTAAATAGTGCAAATAATTGCAAAAACTAGAATTGCACATACTGAAAATGTTATATGGCTTTTCTTTGAAATTCTCATGAAAACTCTGTTGCATTGAGATTCAGTGAATGTTTTAAAAACATTATCACTAAGCAATAATTCATTCAGAGAAGAATTAATGGAATGTCATCTGATGTGGAAAACCAGCTAGTTTAAAAATTAGAAAATAATACATTCTCAATTCAAATAGACAAATATATAATAAATGATAAGAGAACTATTCTTATGGCATACTTCTATTTCATAGATGATGACTGCAAACTTTGTGAAGAGTTGTCATTTGTAAAACTTTCAGAAACTGATACTACAGGATTGTCTATTTTTGAAGCTGTAAAATCTTGGTTTGATAAAAAAAAAAAAAAAAAAGCAAGTAGCTTACCATTTGAAAATCTGCTATCTTATGTAGGGAACAGTGCTCCATCCGTGGTAGATAAGCTTAGGGATATTGGAACAATTTCTGTCTTTCAATTCTTACAGTGCATAGTATGGAATTCCATCATCATTTGGTTGCCAAAAATATCAATCCTGATCTTCATGGTATCATTAACATAAGTTATTAAAAATTGTTAATAAAATTAAATCTCACAGCAAATATGACCTTTTTCAAAAGTTTTGCATTGATAGAAAAGAGCAAATGTAAGACATGGAAGTCTGAGAATTTCAATGCCCAAGTTAACAGAAATAATTAGACATCTCTCAGACCAAACTAATAAAATATACACAGAATATTTATTGAAATTAAAATAAAATGTAAGTAACCAATTTTCAGATTTATTTTCATTTGAGGTTCAGCTATGGATAATGGATCCTTTTGGCTGTGATACAGAATTTGTCAATAAAAATATCTAACAACAACTTATTAAACTAAAATGCAATTAAGAATGCAAGTACAAATTTGAAAAAGGTGGAATAACCGAACTATGGCTGTCAAATACAGCTAAACAGCTGTATCTGAACATGTCTGAAATGGCTAAAATTCTGTTATGCTTTACAACTTCATATTTGGTTGAATGTGGATTTAGTGAAGTCAATAAAGTTGTGAGAAAAGAAAGTAAAATTGATATATGTATTTGAGAACACATAAAACTAAAACTTACAAATAATAAAATCTTACAGCAGAGTATCAACCACAAGGATCACATTAATAAACAATGTAAGTAAATTATCCTTTCAATTTAATATTTTTGCAAGTGAGCACGGTACAGGGCAATTACTTTGAAAAATAGCAGAAAGGGGCAATAGTAGGAAAAAGGTTGAGAAAGCCTGATTTAGAAGTATAGTTGAAAATGTCTATTATTGATACATTATGCATTGCATGGTACACTCATAATGACTTCTGATTTTTGTTTTGGACTGTGAATTTTAACACATTATCAATTCTAAGATGCATTTCTGTTTCAGACAATAAAAATAGACAAAAAACTGCATCTTAGAATTAAGAAAATACAGTATATAATATTTTGTTTTGAAAATTTATAATAGAAAATAAATTTAATCATTTCTAATGTTAAAAATTTTAACATAATGTTTTCATTCAATATTTAAATAAAACATAAATTCATTTTAATTTTATTTAAAACTAATATTTGTATGAAATATTGAAAAATATAATGTTTTGGAATTAAAGTAATGTAATAAACTTATATTCCTTTTAATTTTTAGTATTTATAAATGAAAATATAACTTTTGACAAACTGATATTATTTCTAATTTTCAATAGTATCATATATAGTAAGAATCAAATCTACTTACAATCATTTTCATCTGTTAACTGTTCTTTCTGAATTGTTTCCTTTAAGTTTCCCAAATAAGATAAAGTGTTCACTTTTGGTTCATGAACTTGTGCTTGTGTTGTTGCTGGAACACAATATTCTCCTGTAACTATATAGAAAATAAAATCAATAAAATATTTACATATATTTCATTTTTTTTTAATTTCAAATTATTTTTATTTTATTTTAATTCTGAAACATAAAATTTGTTGATAACAATAATGGTCAACACAGCCCACAGCTGGACTTGACCCATCAGATTGTTTATTATGGACTGTACATTATACTTCCAGCAACCATGCAATTACATCATGAGAAACAGCTACTACATATGCCAGCATATAAGTGGATTCTTTAAGCCTAAAAACAACCTAAAACTAAGAGATAAATATACAAGTACAAGCAGTTATTTATTATGACATCATCAGAAATACTATTTTTATCATACTTTTAATTTATTTAATTTAAAATATATGCTCTCCACCTCAAATTAGTAGTGTCTTGCCCCTGTACATCACTGTACTTTTCCTGTTAGCAACACAGTCATGCCAGGCATCCATTTAATTCCTTTCAGAGGAAAATTTTGAATTTAAATAATGACTTCCAGTTTGCATCAAAAGTTTCTATATAGTTGATCAAGGCCTCTAAGGTTTCCATATCTGGTCTCGTCTTTCATCTAACTCCATTCTCAAGATTAAGGAAAGACTGACAGATGACAGTGAGATTTTATAGATGTACAATTTTTTCAAATTGCAGCCCAACAAAATGCAAACTTTTACTGCAGAATGGTAAATAAGTAAAAACTAACTAACAATCACTTATCTTTGGTGAACTTATTATATTATTCTAAATGTTAAAGAGTAAAAGTATAATTGAATCTATATTAGGTTGTCATAAGTTCAAAATCAGAAATCATGACACTGTAAGTGAGGTACTATTGTGATAAAATCTGATGGATACTCAGCATTAGATAAGCAGCAACTACTCAAGAAAATAAGTGACTAATTCTAATTAAACTAATTTTATTAAATTAGCAATTTATGAATTTCTAAGTTACCCAAAGCAACATACAAGCCATGATATGCTTTATTCCAATGATATTGAGATTTCAATTAAATGCACACATCCAGCAGTAATTTTGGTTAAATTGGTTAAATTACTGATAAATTTGAATATAGTGGTAAGCTATGGTACATACTACCTATATGACATTGTGCTGTACATATCCAGTTAAGCATGCTAAAAAAGTCAAAAGTGTCTTCAAGCTAAAAGCAATAATTTCAGTTTCATCAGCTATGTAGTACTGATTGAGAATTGAAACCTTCTCAGCTTTTGCAATTTTACATTTAGATAAAATTGGAATAAAAAGTCTACACATCAGTCTTGAGGATGATATCATAAGACTTTCTGCTTCTGACATTATTACTCTTTGAATCTAAGTCATCTAGTTTAGAGAGATCATGACATTAATATTAATAACATAAATTGATAATAATCATGGTTTTACAAATTTATTGGGTTTCATTATGTTTCTTTATGTTAGTAATAAAGTATCATCACAAGAATCAAAAACCAGCAGAAATTTTAAAAATCTCATATTAGTGAACATTTTCCTCCATATTAGATATCTTCAGGCTCTTAACATTCTGAATCCAAACCGTATGTGATGAAACACTTCAATTCAAAATATTTCTAACTTGGTTTTTGTGACAGTAGTTTATTTAAAGTTAACCAGTTTTTAGTATTAGTCATTTGTAAATTGATGATATTTTAAAATTATTTTGTTTTTATGATTACTACAAAATAATTAAATTTTGAATGTAACAATTTCAGGATCATTTTCTCTTATTCCCATTCCTAATGCAATCATTTTGAGCTTATAAAATTAAAAATTCTGGCTCTCCAATAATACATTTATTACTTTATGATCCTCAGCCATTCTAAAGTTGACTCCTATTAGTTAAAATAGAAATTATTAGACTCATGTTCAATCTTAAGCTGGTTTTGCTTTACATCAATATTTTAATACACTAAAAAATTTAAAATTATTTCTAACTGTTAATTGAAATTATATAACTGTTACTCTAAACAAATTATTTGTATCATCTATTAATAATAATAAAATAATATCTGAATTAAATATATAAGATTTTTTATGGTAAGTTAACAAAATTTTTTTTTTCATATAAATTTTGCCTTAAATAATGTTTTCAAAAGAATTTTTAACAATTAAAACAGTAAATTTAATACATAATTATAAAATGAGGATAAACATAGCCATTATGATGAATAATTTACTTTTAAATTTGTCTAGTCAAATTGCTTCTTTTTCACGGTTAAAATTATTTCAATTTTGCTTTTACACTAAAAAAATAAAAATGTTTGAAAATCATTTTGTAATAAAGTTACAGATACAGAAACATAACATAATTCTCCCCTTTGATATTTACCATATTGATCAATTAATATCTGCTTAAAAATATACTAATAAAAAATTTATTTTGCTGTTTTGTGGCTACACACCTGTTTTCTTTTATTAATATTGTTATTATTATTAGTCCGTATAGTTTTAGTTTAATTTAAATTCTAGAATTTTCCTTCCTTCCGATTTCTTTGTTCCTTTGTCTCGGACTTCCGAGAACTCGCCTCACCCCTAACCCATCAGGGGGTAGCCTTAGAACAAAAAGAGAAAACGGGGCAGGAAGAGACGGAAAACAAAGGGTTTTGAGGTATTCTTAGGCCGGACTCGGAGAGCGAGAGACGAGTGGCAGCAGGCTCTGGAACGGAAAGTTGGGGAGCGCTGCAGGAGGAGGCCGTAAGTAGCGGATCGACAGAAGAATCTGGTCGACGATTATAAAGAGAAATGCCAAAACAGACCCAAATCATCCTAAAAAGAGAACAGATAAGAACGAAGCCGAGACGAAAAACGATGGAGAACCAATAGGAAAATTGGGTACCCTCTGTTCTTTAATTCTTCTTATTTCCCCTTTCTATCTTTTCTATCTCTTAGTTTAATTTAGTTTTAAGTTAGTTTAAGTTTACGCGCACAACTAAATTTGTCGGGAGGTAGTTACCGAGAAAGAAACTACCGGTCTATTGGTATATCTGATAGCTCGGGATTTTCGAAACGTTTGTAGGTAAACAGCGGGAATCCGAACTTATTCTGTATATATATTAATGTTAACGCGAAATTAAACTTGTTTAATTAGTAAAACGTGTCTGTGTTTTCCTGTCCGCACTGTACATTTTCACAGTTTAATCTATATTTGTTTGCATCTATAGCATTAAGATATGTTATAGTACCATTATTGTGCATGTTTTCCTTGATAATAACTATGATAAATTTTTTGAGGACTGACTACAAAATCAATATGTTTATTTTCTTATGAAGCAACTTCTTATATAGAGATTTCATAGTGTGCATGAAAAAATCGAACAGAATAATGCATTTTATTTTGTTCTGTAGTTTTGTGCAAAAACAAAAACAGTTTTTTTCTAAATGATCAATATTTTATAATAGAACCACAGAATAAAAATAATATGCATTTTCCTGCTCAATTTTTATCATGCACACTATGAAATCTCTCTATTTATTAATTAAAATGAATAGTAATAGTAATAATAATAATAATGATTAGACTTAAATATTTACATATAGCTTGTTTTAACTGCTCATATTTAACTCCTCTGAGGTAACGAGCAAGCCTTAATTTAACAACTTTTCCTGTATTACGCAATACTTCTACAGCTTGATGATTAGTGTAACCTTGTAGAGTTCTTCCATCAACCTTTTAAAAAAAGAGAATATACAAAATATTAATTCAAATGAAAAAATACATTATGTCACGTTATAGTTATTTAATAATTCTCTTAGACTACTAATTATATTTTATTCTTCATTTTATCAAGAACATGACATGATTTTCTACTAATTTTCTAGCCACAGTGAAAATAAAAACATCTTTAGGATTTAATTACAATTCTTTGTGTTATCCAGTTAATATAAGAATTTATTACTCAAACATGTGCAGCCAGCAGCCTACCAACTGCAGCAGCCAGTTAAAACACGTGTGATTGTAGCATGTTTTGAAAATTTCATCACATCATAAATGTTAAATGCCCATCTTAAAGATCAAAATAAAAAGAGATCAATGTAATTTGACAGTAATTATAAACTCAATTGATATGTAGCAAATTTAGCAATCCAGCTCACAACTAAAAATCAGCTCATAGAATTTACATAGAGAAATTTAACATCAAATTTTTCAGCCCATAGGCTTCCTGCCTATAAGTTTTGCACTACTAATGGAGACCTCTTGCAGTAAAATAGTGAACTTTGTAACTACAAACAACAGAGTCATGACTGAGCTAACATGGCAAATTCAGTGAATTTTTTATCTGGAATAAAGAAATGAAATATTTGTATTATAGCATGGTAGGATGTAATAATTCTTATAATAATATCACAGAGGTAGATTTTTATTTTTTATAAATGAAAAAAGTTCCAGTTAGAAGAAAGGCATGGATTAATGCTATATGAAGGCCTTACTTTTATTTATCCATCTTCATTAATTATAAAAGCATTCCTAAGTTTTAATGGATATTTTATTTCCAATAAACAATAATGTCTGTCACTGTCTCTGATAATGCCATCAGGAGAAACAGCATTGCCATGGCATTTCTGGGCATTGCACTCTTCATTAAGCAGATATCTGAAGAGTTTTCTATTAGTATACTATATTTGGATCAGCTGGATATATGTGTTGGTTTATTTTCCTATATCTTTTTCTTGTTCCAAAAATGTGGCTAAGTCTTGTTGCTTGTTTGTATTCCTTTTTAAAGTTGCTGCTTTATTCCAAGCTTGTGGTAAACTTTTTCTTGATTCTATTTTTTCTTTTTCATTAATAAAAAACTAAGATGTGCTGCATGCTAGCATCTACCAAGAAGTCCTGCCCTGTATGAGCAGACGTCATTAATCATTTTCCATTGGTCATTATGCTGGAAAAAAAATATACTGCCATTAAGTTAATATGTTTATGTTGAATTTTTTATCAGTTCTCTTATGTCCTATGTTGTTGACAGCAANGAATGTACTATATATCATGTTTAAGTCTATTCATAAATTTTCAATTTTATTTTTAATTTAGTACTGTAAAGAAGTTTTTTTTAATTAAATATTCAATATTATTATCGAATAAGCTAATTCTTTAACAAAGAATTAAATCAGGAATTATATATGTACAAATTAATATTAATTGTCAACGTATTAAAATTCATAATAAATCATCGTTAATAAAATTTGGTATTGTATTCAAAGTGCTTGTCAAGTTAATTTATAGACTTATTTATCATTACTAGATGTCTCTCTTGTAAATTAGATGTATCTTGTAAATGAGACATCTAATAATAATAAATAAGTCTACGAATCAGCTTGGCAAGCACTTTGAACACACATTAACCAAATTTGTTAACAATGATTTAATCGACACGTAGTGTATATGGCGTATGATTCATAAGCCATATACACTGGGTGTCGATTAATTTACATTGTTAACATTGCACCATGTAAAACAGTTTGACCATCTAATCAATCAAATAAACATAAACATATTAGCTTGCATTTTTATATTTTTAACTATTATAAAATGGCAAAACGCTTAAATTTTGTAGGTAGGAGTGGGTTTAATAAAAAAATTGTAAATGCAAATAACAAGTAAAATCGTCATTAAGTCTGACCCTACTAGAGATATGATACGACACCCTTTATCTCCCCATCCAGTCGACCTTTAAACACCAAAATTTAATAGCAAAAATCCCTCTAATACACAAACCTCCCTGCAAAATTTCAGAAAATTTCAAGAAAAAGCACGTGAGTTATTAAGCTTCAAAGAAGGTAAACAAAATCGTACCACACACATACATACACTGACATCCATACATACAGAAAAAAATCTCTGAACATATTTGCATTTCTCGACGTTTCAAGCTCCCCTGAATCCAAAAATGTAAAATTCTCGAGGATCATTTTTTGACCGATCGCCATACTTTCCCTCTATTATGTATAACATCCGGAAAAGTAAAATTGAACTTACAAGTTAGTGCATCTGCTTACCCAATCAGAAAATTACTTTTTTGCCTAAATTTTCTCTCTTTCAAATCATATATGACTCCCTGATTTTTATCAGTTTTTCAATATTTCAAAATAAATTGAAAAAAACTGTATCTTTTATATACAATTATACAAATGAGCCTAAAAACTAATTAACTGAGAACATCAAAGAACTAACTGAAGTAGGCTACATATTTGGATAGCAAAAAAGTTTTACTCCAGATAACTTATAGAAATACTGTACTGAACGACACAAATTGTGTATTAAACACGAGAATCACATCTTCAGAAATTTTTTAAGTTTTATTCGGACCGTTTTAAAATAAAAAGCTTTAGCGTACGGTCAGGGGCGCCGTTAGCTGTTTGAACGCCCGTGTGCAATACCGATTATGCCGCCCCCTGTTTAACTACGATTACCTATGCTGAGCTTGCGNTCAAATCTCAAAAAAAATGAAAAAGCAGTAAAGTGAGAATATAACATTGGAAATGGCATTATTAAAAAGTAATTTATTTTATTATAAATTTTATAATAAAAAAACCAGCAAAAAAACAATCAAATAACTCTTTCATTCGAAGTTATAAAGCAATAAATTGTTTCGAATACAGTATATATTCATTTGTGAAAAACTTATTTTAATAACAATTCATTTGCTTATTTGAATACGATATGAGCAGCATCTTTTTTTCTATGGTAATAAACCTATTATTCGTCATAGTAATTCTAATCTAAACAAAAATTTGTTTAAAGCGTTCGATTTTCAGGAAAATAATTTATAATTTGTATTGATTCATAATGTGCATATATTTACTAAAATATTTATAGTTATTTTTATTCAAATTAAATTTAAATTTGAGAGAGACGTTTTCATCAATAATCACTTTTTTAATCAATAAGTGTTGCAATCGATGATATAATCAACACCTCAAAATAAATACAAAAGCACGTATTATATTAGTTTTTACTAAATTTGATATTTATACTAATACTTGGTCATTTGCTACTTAATTAATTGAGAATCTTGAGTCTTGGATAATTAATTGTGAAAATGTTAACTTACTTTCTTTGTTGAACATTGTTGAATTTCTATAAAACAAGATAGATAATTTCCAGACCAATAATTTCTCACAAAATCATTAATCACATATGGTTGTCTGCCCTAAATACAGAGAAAATTCGGAACTTTGGGGTGACTTCCCAGAAACATGAAAAAATGAGTTGTTATTCCCAAGGTCTTCAATTAACATTTTGTAATAATGCTAATCAACATTTAAAAATCATGATTCCTTTCAAACACAAATAATATCAATAATTAAACAAATGTGTTTAAAGTAAAAGACTGCTGTATGTTGATACATTTTTTATTATGGCACAAATAAATCTGTGGTCAAATTAATTAAATAATGTTAAATTCATCGTTAAAGAAAATTGAAAATTTACATTTATAGTTGCCAAATTCTCATCTAATGTAATGTAAGACAGTATAGTATAATAAATAATATTATCTAACTTACGTAACAACGCGTTTAATTCAGTATCGAAAAGTAAATTAATTTATTATATCTGAATGGCCTAGATGCAAGAATAGGAATAATCTTGGGTTCCCGTGCAATCCAGATCTATATGAACTACAAATAGAGTTCCAACTCCCGATTCGCCTGGATTCCGAAATTTGGCAAAAATTTTGAAACTTTTCGACTTTCAAATTGAACCTTATTCTTTCTATTATTTTCTTAACAATTTAGTCTTTGTAATATATAATCTGTATGTTGGTCGTCTAAGAATATGTGCAGTCTCGTAGCCAGGAATAAATCATTGGGGGTTAGAGATGAAAGCTGAAAAAATTCTGACTACTCGTAGTATCTTTCTCTCTTCCTGCCAGCGCTAGGCCTATTAGCTACAGTCCAATTGTAAAAAAAATCCAGAAACGAGATGAATAACTTTCCCGGCTGTTATGAGATTTTATTAAAAATACAATTTTTATATTATTAATTATAATAAATAAAATTGTGTGGCGCCATCTGTTACGAGATTTTATTATAAAAACACTTTTGTATTATTAATTAGTCTATAACAAAAAGCAAAAGGCTTAATTCTGAGTGTAGAGAATGAATTTTTTAAAATATTGTAAATATCAATAACTATTAAAATTTTCATTAAGTCCGACCTCAATCTAAAATGCCTCGTGACCCCCACTATTTCCCATCCCTTCGACCTTTAATTACCAAAGTTATCAATGCCCCTTATATACAAATTATCATGCCAAATGTTACTTAATTTTTAACCCATCCTGCAATATTAAACGAAATAGACGCCAACACAGATCCATTTCGAGTATCAGTTATTTTAATTTTTTTGTCCAGAGGTGCCAAAACATTACGATTTCAAAAACCAGGAGTCAAAAATGGCACAATTACAATATTGTTAAAACAGCCAGGAAAGTAACAAGAAAGTAAAAATTTGAGATGATTACAATACAATACTTTTTCGTGTTATAATAGACAGAGAAGTAAAACGTAACAGTAGTTTAAGTTTGCGCGATGAAAGAGAAAGCATAAACTGTATTATATATACTGCATTTGAGCACTATCGACTAAGATAAGGGGACTTAGCTACCTCACAGCCCTCCGTAGCAACAATTTTGACGTTGTTAAGAATTCAAAAACGTCTAACCTAACAAAATTTTTACTCCTAAAATAGAGAACTTCCGAAATCAATTCTTCAGGCATAGGCAAACCTATTTACTGTACGGTATTAGTGAAAGACTAAATAAACCCAAATCTGAATCGATTTAAAAATCTCACAGAGGAAATACACAGTAGGCCTAAGTAATTTAAACGACCGAGATTATGGAAACTTATTATAATATATAATTTTCATGTTTTTCCACTATACCTCGTAAATATATAATTAATACCTTAATTATTAATTGTATTATTTACATATTCGTTAAACATAATTGTTATGAACGCGTGAACTGACAGATATTCTAACAATTTGCTTACCTTTTTCACAGACATATCCTGCCACAGTAATACCTAAACCAAGTTGATCTTTAGTTAACTGAACATCAATAGTTTCCATTTCAGGTAATTCTTCCGCTTCTTCTGGCACTTCTTGCAGTTTTTGACGATATTGATGAGGATTTCTGTCGGGAGATGTAGAATGAGATGACTGCTCCTATAAGAAATACATGGTCTTATAGCCGATTAACAGATCATTCTAATGCTGAATCATACTATAGTTAAATCTATAAATAAGTGTGTATAATTAAATATAAGTAAATGTAACAGAAACAAAGCTTATTCATACGCACGAAAATCAGTTTCATTCTAATTGATGCAAGTATCTAAATATTTGTATTAGTATAATATCTTTAAAAAAGCGAATTATAAACACGTACAGTATTTATAAATATACATATAATAATAACGTATACATAGACCCGCTTTTACGACTTAATGGATGTAAATAAAAATACTATCGTTAAATCATCCGTTGTAAATCAAATTGTGATTTTTCACAAATTGACCTTCTGTTCCTAAAAATACAAATTATTTAATACAAAAACTAATACAGTCAATAAAAGATTGCATTTAAATACAGATTTCATAGGTTATAATAAAAATTTTTTACCAGTCATAAAACTGGAGATCTAATTAAGGTATATATATACCAGCGATGGCCAAATGTATATCGTTTGCGATAGGAGATTTGCCGAGATTTCTATATTATATGGCTTATCAGAAATACACGAGAGCCGCATAAGTTATTTTTATTACGTATAGTTAAAATACTACTGTAATTATCACTGTTCTTTATTACTTAGAAAATGAAAAGAACACGTAAATCTTTTTATTCATTCTTTATTTCGTTAAACGTTATTTGATTAGAGTTCTGCAAAAATAGAACTCAGACATGATGTTTGTTGATGTCAAAGATTTGAAAACCATGGGCTTAGCCTAACTCGTAATAGGCATGATAGCAAACATTCTTCCCGTCCATATGTTTCTTGTAATAAAAGCAAGCCTTGTTACAGGTAAGAGACTTGCCTCCTTTTTATAGTTGAATACAAATATCGTTTTATAATTTTAAGTATTAATAACACATTTTAGTACTAACATTTATAATTTTACATATTCTCAAAAAGACTACCAATATATTTTAAATAAATTAAATTGAAAATTTTAAAAATAACCTATTTACTGCATCTATTATTTATATATTAATCGACCAATTAGAAATTCATGCTTTAGAGCAATCGTTTGCAATTAACGGTAAAATCAAAGCAACATAAGATAGTAATAAAAGATGTGAATAACTACATAATTATTNGGTGGTCATATTTAATACGTCCGTTGCAGCCCACGACGGACGTATTGAATTGTGAAATAAGTAGAAGATGAGCCCGGCGTTAACGCAAAAAACCGCATCTAAAATAGTGCCGTAGAATCCGAGTTCAGGGTAATCCTTAAACCTCTCCCTCTCCTCCGCTGGGAGGGGGAATTTCGAAAAATCCCTTCTTAGTGTACTGTACATTCTCACGACGTACCCTAACTGTGTACCAAATTTCAACTTTCAACTCCTGACCTTTTGGGCTCTACGCTTATTATTATTATTATCAACCCACCTGGATTATATATATATATAATATTAATATATACCGTGTCTATATATAGACTATATATAGGCCTATTTGCCTATTTTCATAACATTTCCTGATAAATAAATAAATTGATTACTGTATATATATATATATATACATATATATATATTTAAAAAAAATTCAATTCAGATAAAATCATTTCTAAAAACTACAAAATTTATAAAATATAATGCAGTGCGACGTGGTATAAATAACAAAGTTAAAACTGTGCTTTCTGCTTACCTATTTGTTTTTAAAGTGACTGAAATTAAAACACGTTTATTCTATTTTAACGAATTAAATTAAGAAAATTGATTATATATACATTTATTATTAATTTTCTTATTTCATATGTTTATTATAACACACATATATATACCTACTTTATATATACTGTATACAGGAAGTGCAAAAGTAGGTATATAGTTGAGAATCTGAGAAATACAAATGTTTGGTGTTCATTATTATTATTTTTATTATCTTTTATTAGTTCGTATTCCTTATTCGTGATTTAATTTGTACATAAAGATAAATGTTTTTTTTTCTATTTTCTCCCTGTATGTTTTTTCCATAATAACAACTGTATACCTACTTTTGCACCCCACCATAGAGAGAAAGAGAAAGGAGAATACATAGCCTATTATAAGTAGATTTTAAATACATTTACGCAAATAATATATACTCGGTTTTAACAAATATCCTTTTCCTGTTAATGGTCTCAAATCGAAAGTTTACTGTATCTTCAAAACAATGTATTTTTTTAAATCCACTTAAATACAATTATTCACTCTCATTTGTTTCATAGCAGACACATTTGGGGTAAATAATGCGCAATTCAGATTTTTACTTTCAAAACAGTAATAGTAAATTTTTTAAAATATATTCCCAATATACATGTAAAAAATAAAATAAAAAAAGAATAATGAAACACTATCTATCAATCGCTCAAAATATCAATAGTCAAAAAAAGAAAAGAAAGTTAATAAAATTAGTAATTTAAATATATTCTGATCGATATTTTTTCAATCACTATTTTCTAACTATATTATTAATATGTTTATTATTATGTGTATCTATGTTTTTTCATTAAATAATATAGTAAATTAGGAACATACCTTCCAAATTTTTCTATAAATAAAGGTTTAAAAGAGTCCATTTTAAAGTCTTTTTAAAGATTAATGAATTTTTTTATTAGTGTTTTCGGAAGATCCATAGCATAAAGTAACATTTTTATAAACTTTTCAATCTTATGAAAGTAATTTAAATATTCTATATAAATAATTATTTTAATCAGTTTATTTAATTTAATCAGTTAAAGAGATATATATGTATATTATTTGCTTTTACTAAATACGTTTTAAATTGCATTTCTATTTTTAATATGTGATTAGTAACTTATTTACAAAATTTAATAATTATATAGAAGTAGTCACTTGTCAATTCAAATCTTAGAATGTACTATATATCATGTTTAAGTCTATTCATAAATTTTCAATTTTATTTTTAATTTAGTACTGTAAAGAAGTTTTTTTTAATTAAATATTCAATATTATTATCGAATAAGCTAATTCTTTAACAAAGAATTAAATCAGGAATTATATATGTACAAATTAATATTAATTGTCAACGTATTAAAATTCATAATAAATCATCGTTAATAAAATTTGGTATTGTATTCAAAGTGCTTGTCAAGTTAATTTATAGACTTATTTATCATTACTAGATGTCTCTCTTGTAAATTAGATGTATCTTGTAAATGAGACATCTAATAATAATAAATAAGTCTACGAATCAGCTTGGCAAGCACTTTGAACACACATTAACCAAATTTGTTAACAATGATTTAATCGACACGTAGTGTATATGGCGTATGATTCATAAGCCATATACACTGGGTGTCGATTAATTTACATTGTTAACATTGCACCATGTAAAACAGTTTGACCATCTAATCAATCAAATAAACATAAACATATTAGCTTGCATTTTTATATTTTTAACTATTATAAAATGGCAAAACGCTTAAATTTTGTAGGTAGGAGTGGGTTTAATAAAAAAATTGTAAATGCAAATAACAAGTAAAATCGTCATTAAGTCTGACCCTACTAGAGATATGATACGACACCCTTTATCTCCCCATCCAGTCGACCTTTAAACACCAAAATTTAATAGCAAAAATCCCTCTAATACACAAACCTCCCTGCAAAATTTCAGAAAATTTCAAGAAAAAGCACGTGAGTTATTAAGCTTCAAAGAAGGTAAACAAAATCGTACCACACACATACATACACTGACATCCATACATACAGAAAAAAATCTCTGAACATATTTGCATTTCTCGACGTTTCAAGCTCCCCTGAATCCAAAAATGTAAAATTCTCGAGGATCATTTTTTGACCGATCGCCATACTTTCCCTCTATTATGTATAACATCCGGAAAAGTAAAATTGAACTTACAAGTTAGTGCATCTGCTTACCCAATCAGAAAATTACTTTTTTGCCTAAATTTTCTCTCTTTCAAATCATATATGACTCCCTGATTTTTATCAGTTTTTCAATATTTCAAAATAAATTGAAAAAAACTGTATCTTTTATATACAATTATACAAATGAGCCTAAAAACTAATTAACTGAGAACATCAAAGAACTAACTGAAGTAGGCTACATATTTGGATAGCAAAAAAGTTTTACTCCAGATAACTTATAGAAATACTGTACTGAACGACACAAATTGTGTATTAAACACGAGAATCACATCTTCAGAAATTTTTTAAGTTTTATTCGGACCGTTTTAAAATAAAAAGCTTTAGCGTACGGTCAGGGGCGCCGTTAGCTGTTTGAACGCCCGTGTGCAATACCGATTATGCCGCCCCCTGTTTAACTACGATTACCTATGCTGAGCTTGCCAGAAAGGCTATTTGCCGCCCCCTAGACGTGCCGCCCGCGTGCGGTGCACGCCTTGCACGCCCGCTTACGGCGGCCCTGCGTACGGTCCGAATAAAGCTTAGAAACCGTTTTAAAACGGTTAACTTACTTTTGATCCACTAATGGGATAACAATTATTATAAGCAAATTACCATATCCCTATAAACGTTTTATATAATATTAAATATCGCCAAATCTTCGTTTAAAGAATTCTTCTATTGATTTGAATTAGTAAATGTTTTACATTCACTTGCAACTTAGCGCTTGTAATTGTAGCTTGTAACTTTGAAGTACGAGTACAATTGCAAATGTAGGGGAGACCGGGGCAAGATCGGCATGTTAAGCTTTACTTAAATTTTGTGTAATAAATACTGCTGTAAACTGAAAAAAAAAGCTTTGCATATTGTCTATTGGAATGTTACCTTACTATAGAACTGGTTAAAATCAGTTTGGAAATTAAAATAATTAAAATAATTACAACTTTACAAGAAGAGAGAAATTGACGAAGTTGCCCCGGGTATAGGGGCAAGATCGGCAACNTTGTATTCCTTTTTAAAGTTGCTGCTTTATTCCAAGCTTGTGGTAAACTTTTTCTTGATTCTATTTTTTCTTTTTCATTAATAAAAAACTAAGATGTGCTGCATGCTAGCATCTACCAAGAAGTCCTGCCCTGTATGAGCAGACGTCATTAATCATTTTCCATTGGTCATTATGCTGGAAAAAAAATATACTGCCATTAAGTTAATATGTTTATGTTGAATTTTTTATCAGTTCTCTTATGTCCTATGTTGTTGACAGCAAATCGTGCATGTACTTTTTTTCTTTTGAAAACAACATTAAAGAAATTTTTAAAATTTTTGTGTTAATATTTTTATTTTTAAAATAAAACACACGTTTTTATACAAATGTATCAGCACAAATACATTTTTATAAAATTAAGTTTTAATTACATTTTTAAAAAATGATCAAAAGAGATGTAATATAGATGATTAACTTTCCTTTGGACAACTTACTTTCAATGGAATTTATTGGCTAGATTTATGTGCATTTGTGAAATACATTTAGGGGCTGGCCATAAATTACATCCACATTTTTACTCCCTCTCTTGTTCCGGTTTGTCCAAGTTTCGGATCAAATCTAGGACAGGATGACGCGATTGGGACTTTGACAGAGTTGTAGAGCATATCGACAGGAACAAAAAAGTCAATGGAACCATGCCCGTACGGGCAACCCTTCGCGAGATATAGCCCCCCCCCCAAAATGCTTATAAGTGAACTTTTTGAGACCCTCAAAAGTGACAAGAAATAAAACTATTACTTAAAACTATGCTCGTGCACCTATTTAAGTACACGTGTTTTCAAGCTACGTTTTTCAAATTTCCACCGCAAGAAGGCGCTTCACCGTAGCGAAATCTGATTTAGGCACGAAGCGAATGGACGAAATTAAAAAATTTCGGTTTCGTCACGATATCGGCCTTGTTTATTTATACATATTTGCAAAAAATCGTGTTTACTGTTTAGTGGTCGTGCGGTTGCTTTGAGCTTCGATCACAGACAAAACATTTTCTGATTTATGAAGAGTTCCGCTTTAAAAATAAAAATTAAAAGTAAATGTCATGTTGCTCATCTTAGTGGGATGTTTAATCTGAGATCATTGCTTTTCTCTTGTTGGTAACGTTTTTATAGCTCTGATATGTCCAATAATCGAAAGAGGACTGAACATTTCTGGTTACATAGAAATAATTTTAAAAATGTTTCATAATCATGCAATCGCATCTTTTGAACAAAATGATGAAAGCCTCCATATCGATTACTCTTACGAAATAATTCCCTTATCCACTGTCGTTTTCTGCGTCTTTTGTGTTGCAAATAGATTAACAATTGATTCTGTTGCTTCAAAATCAATGCTAGTTTATACTTTCAGCATCAATGCTTAATGTTTGTTCAGAAAACAGGTTAAACAACACTTTCTTTGATTGGCCACTTCGTGAAATTATTAGAAGATATTAGGCTAACAGTAAAAGTTACATGTCCGTTTGATCGTAACGGAAGGATGTTATCTCGACATAACGCAAGAAGTGCCTGTCTGAATGTAGCTTTAGATTGTACAATGTCTAGACGTTATGAAAACAAATTTAGCTGATTTGTTTGTTTCTCTCCTTAAGATGGGCTTGATTGTCCAAAAATATTTGAGAATTTCCATGTACAATTATACTACAGGGGTGGAAAGTAACTAGGCATTGAGAAATAGCTATAATTTGTATATTTCTATACCAAAGATGATGAAAAGTATTTGACATGTTTTGTATTAAATACAAATACGTATGCATATCTTAAAATTCAATGGAAACAAAGGTACCATCCACTAACTTCCTCAAACGACCGGGAATCGTGATGCGGATAGACGGCCACTTCTCTGTGCGTCTGCAACTGAACCTGTGATCATTAGCTTCGAATGGCAATCCTGTTAGACTAGATGTTGCTTGTCGGAAAGATTAGTAAAAACTAGTTAGACTCACGTAAATGTTTATATAACAAAGAAACAAAGAATACACAAAGATTACAGCCTTGACTCACGGAAGGTCAGCGCTGAAAAGGGGAAAGTGAAATGAGGTCACCGTATCTAACGGTTCCCCGAGGGGTCAACCTTTTATTACGTAACGGAAGAACGTTTACAAAGCATCACGACACAATGCGTTGTACGTAACGATGTCTTATAACATTAGACAATAATTTCGATCGTTGATTACAACAAATCCTTGATTGTTTCCGGATAGACTGTGATATGACGTCCCTTCATCGAACGCCACCCTATCTGGACAATAATAACTGATTTCCATACCTTATAGCGTGCAGCAATCAGTGATTGCTTCTGAGCAGACAAGCGGTCGTCCATCTTTTTTGCCACCGCCTGTACGGCCTCTCTTGGTCATTATCTCACACCATGAAAGCGGAAATTATAAAATTCCAATGATTGATTACATGCACACACAAATTTTATTACGATTTCATGATTATTACAAAACTTATAGCGATTTCTCTATGTCTAGTTACTTTCCACCCATCCTGTAGATATAGTAGTGTGAAATTTTATAGTACGTCGTTATACCTCAAACCATTTTAGTACATTATATATTAATAATTTCGTCCTCAAAATAACACATTGACGCTTAAAAATTCTTACAAAGGGTAATAGCTAAGATTCCCAGAGCGGATACTACTACCTGTGATGAGTTCCTAAAGTCAACGTTGTCCAATCGGAAACCCACCAAATAGAATTCTGTCATTCCATAACGTTACGATAGCGGTATGTACTTACTTGCGTTCCTAAAATTAACGTTTTAGTAAGAGCTACAGAAGAATTCTTCGAGACGTTCCATCTGATCTCTATAGTCTTCGACGTCTCACATCATAATGTATAATACGGCGATAAACGTGATTTAGCATATAGGCCTACGGGTCTCTAAAAACAAAGGTATTTCTCATACCAATTCTAATTTTCTCGTTGTGAATATCGTATCGATGGCGTTGAGACTTATCGAAACATTGCATTTAGAAACTCAGCATTGGTGGCAACCTGATGGAAGTAGAAACATTGTTTCGATTAGTGGCCAGCCAGCTGTTGACAACACTGTAAGCATCCAAAGAAGCAAACATTAGCACAATCCCGCTGTACGCAACAGAAGATTTTTTCGCTCTGTGCAATGTTCTGTGGGAGATCCTTGTCAATAATAGGCAATCGTGTTTGTTTTCTGGATATAAAAGGCAAAACGGATCCAGTAAGAAATAATGAATTATAGGCGAATATGAACATTTACTCTATGCTTCACAATTCACTCCTCTACTAGTCATTTCTGGAAAAATAGGCTACATTGAATTACATATTTTTCAATAGCAAATGTACAATAAAAGTAATGGTTAAATAAAATTTTATAACAAAAAGTAGTCCTAATGTTTGTTACAAGAGTAATATTACTGTTTTATAATTGTGTATTTTTGTCCGTCCACTTTCTTTTAAAAATGTTTATTTTTATGCATTAATTCTAATTTACCATAAATCTCATAGTAATGAGGAATGAAGTGAATATGCACTGTTATGTTCAAAATTTAAAATTCCCACTTAGTACAATCAGTGCTAAATCTAGTACAGTTTTAAAATAGAAGATAGTACTATCTGGTAAACTTCAATCGCATCTCTGCTTGAGACACTTATTCATGTGAGCTCCGATAAAGCATATATTGTCATTATATAACTTACAATTGTTAAAATCCAATTCAGCTGTAAATTACATTTTATAATTATACAGTAAAACNTAAATTATATCTTTTGAAAAAATAAACTTAATAATATGGGTTTTAAAATTTTCTATCTGTAAGCTGTTATTCCAAATACGATAAAAAATTTCCAGTTATTTAAAATATAAAGTTCCAATACAGTTTGATGGTCACGTCCTGAATTTAAATAATGACTTTTAGTTTTTGTTCTAATAGAAGAAAATAAATAAAACGCAATCTAATCAAATAATCTCGGAATTACAATAAAGCACCGAAAATCCGGATTTGGCAGTCGAAAAATAGATAGGCTAATCCTTATCAGTAGTAACTTCGCTGCTGATGTTCTTTCGGCCTTGCGTTGTTGATGTTTTAACATTCATTCAAAACTCGTAATGTTTTTATTTTGAAATTGTAATTAGTGTATTTTTAACCTGTAAATTATATTTTGAATCTTTGTAAGCATTCCTGCATTCCTTGTGAAATACTGGCTTGGCTGGTTTAGAACATCTAAACTTGAATTTACAGTATAACTTATTTGGAGTTTACAATTACTTATAATGCTAATTTACGCGTGTATATTTAAAAATCCGGATAGGATCCGGCTTCAATGAATCTGGATTTTCGACACTTCACTCTACTTTGAACACAATTTTTATGTAATTCTGTTTAAAATATAAATTATTAGATTAAAAATAAACTGTTTTCTTGAGTAAAATTACGAGTCTAAAAATTTTCATATGGAATCGTTCTTAATCTAAAGTTTTATACTATATATTTATTTCTATCTACTGAATACATACCATGTGCAACTGTAACTGAACAGGATCGAAACCTTCGGGTAATTGGTTCAGCATGTTAAAGTCGCGACTATTATATTGAGGAGTAAAAGAAAATCCGTTTTGAACAGCCTGCTGAAACATACTGATATTTCTTTCGATTTCTTCTGGATCCGATAATAAACGGGTAGGTAAAATAGGCGCAGTAGTATTTAATGTATTATAACTAGGTGAGCTAGGTTCCACAGGACGAGCAACGATCAGACGTACATGATTTCCAGACTGACGAAGTACCATAGCGACTTGTTCTGATCCCATACCTCGTAAGTTCACTTCTCCTATATGAAGAATGTGATCTCCACTTTGTAATCTACCATCCTATAACAATATAAATAGATATCAGTCAGATAAAAATTAGAAAAATAAATTATTTTGAAAAATCTTTTATATCATCTTTATTTTTATTATAATCAATAAATTTTATAATATTTATGACTCATGTCTGTAAACGTCAGGAATATGTTTTAATATCGATTGCGATTAAAACTTTTTATTACTTGATTCCATAAATGTTAAATTCATATTGCCTTATTACTTTCATTCGTTCATATGTAAACGTTTATTTAAATGATATTTCGTTAAATGTCTCCTTGTTTAAACATATTGGAAATAAAATACCAACTTAACAAAATAAGTTTTTCGACATAAGTTTTTTTATTTCGAAAATCTTAGACACAATGTTGTTACCCCATATTCTATAATAATATATATCGGGTGTTCTGGAACCTTCCAGAATGCTCTACAACCATCTGGACATTTTAAAATCTTTCTGAACGTTCTACAAACTTCTGGAACATTTTAATGTAGCAATTTTTGTTGTGAGATTCAATATGAAATCATGGTTTGAAGCTCTACTTTTATGGTATGCTTCAACAGTACAGTACAACCTAAAATATAAGTTATATTTGTCAAAGTTGAATTTATATTTGTTTCTTCTTCGCTTATATTGTAACAATTTGTCTTCTTTTGTTATAACGTTTACGTGATTTTTGAAAATCACTTAAAACTAAATCACTTTTACTCCGCATAAGTTATATATTATCAATCCAAATTGTATTTACTTGAATCCAGAAAATGTTTTTAAGCTAATTAAATGCTGGTCTTAATTTTGTCAGTGAAAGTTTTACGTTATCTCTGCTCATTAAAAAGTTACAATACAAGTGATCTTGAAAATGATTTTCAAAGTCAACAAAAAAGATCCCATCCCATTCTCCTTGCATTACTTCCTATGTAACTACTTAAACAAAATTAATATATCTTCAGTACTTTTGAAATTAAAACGGTGCAAGAGACTTTTGACTCACCCTGTATATATATATATATATATATATGAAGAATCTCGTTTTAACGGATCGCTCGGACCGCCGAAAATCATCCGTTATAAAACGAACAATGGATTTCCCGAACACCCAGGAAATATCCGTTATTCGAAAACATTTCTGTTTTTTAACACTATATATAAGAAATACCAGTATTTGANTTATTATTTAAAAAATAAAATTGTGTGGCGCCATCTGTTACGAGATTTTATTATAAAAACACTTTTGTATTATTAATTAGTCTATAACAAAAAGCAAAAGGCTTAATTCTGAGTGTAGAGAATGAATTTTTTAAAATATTGTAAATATCAATAACTATTAAAATTTTCATTAAGTCCGACCTCAATCTAAAATGCCTCGTGACCCCCACTATTTCCCATCCCTTCGACCTTTAATTACCAAAGTTATCAATGCCCCTTATATACAAATTATCATGCCAAATGTTACTTAATTTTTAACCCATCCTGCAATATTAAACGAAATAGACGCCAACACAGATCCATTTCGAGTATCAGTTATTTTAATTTTTTTGTCCAGAGGTGCCAAAACATTACGATTTCAAAAACCAGGAGTCAAAAATGGCACAATTACAATATTGTTAAAACAGCCAGGAAAGTAACAAGAAAGTAAAAATTTGAGATGATTACAATACAATACTTTTTCGTGTTATAATAGACAGAGAAGTAAAACGTAACAGTAGTTTAAGTTTGCGCGATGAAAGAGAAAGCATAAACTGTATTATATATACTGCATTTGAGCACTATCGACTAAGATAAGGGGACTTAGCTACCTCACAGCCCTCCGTAGCAACAATTTTGACGTTGTTAAGAATTCAAAAACGTCTAACCTAACAAAATTTTTACTCCTAAAATAGAGAACTTCCGAAATCAATTCTTCAGGCATAGGCAAACCTATTTACTGTACGGTATTAGTGAAAGACTAAATAAACCCAAATCTGAATCGATTTAAAAATCTCACAGAGGAAATACACAGTAGGCCTAAGTAATTTAAACGACCGAGATTATGGAAACTTATTATAATATATAATTTTCATGTTTTTCCACTATACCTCGTAAATATATAATTAATACCTTAATTATTAATTGTATTATTTACATATTCGTTAAACATAATTGTTATGAACGCGTGAACTGACAGATATTCTAACAATTTGCTTACCTTTTTCACAGACATATCCTGCCACAGTAATACCTAAACCAAGTTGATCTTTAGTTAACTGAACATCAATAGTTTCCATTTCAGGTAATTCTTCCGCTTCTTCTGGCACTTCTTGCAGTTTTTGACGATATTGATGAGGATTTCTGTCGGGAGATGTAGAATGAGATGACTGCTCCTATAAGAAATACATGGTCTTATAGCCGATTAACAGATCATTCTAATGCTGAATCATACTATAGTTAAATCTATAAATAAGTGTGTATAATTAAATATAAGTAAATGTAACAGAAACAAAGCTTATTCATACGCACGAAAATCAGTTTCATTCTAATTGATGCAAGTATCTAAATATTTGTATTAGTATAATATCTTTAAAAAAGCGAATTATAAACACGTACAGTATTTATAAATATACATATAATAATAACGTATACATAGACCCGCTTTTACGACTTAATGGATGTAAATAAAAATACTATCGTTAAATCATCCGTTGTAAATCAAATTGTGATTTTTCACAAATTGACCTTCTGTTCCTAAAAATACAAATTATTTAATACAAAAACTAATACAGTCAATAAAAGATTGCATTTAAATACAGATTTCATAGGTTATAATAAAAATTTTTTACCAGTCATAAAACTGGAGATCTAATTAAGGTATATATATACCAGCGATGGCCAAATGTATATCGTTTGCGATAGGAGATTTGCCGAGATTTCTATATTATATGGCTTATCAGAAATACACGAGAGCCGCATAAGTTATTTTTATTACGTATAGTTAAAATACTACTGTAATTATCACTGTTCTTTATTACTTAGAAAATGAAAAGAACACGTAAATCTTTTTATTCATTCTTTATTTCGTTAAACGTTATTTGATTAGAGTTCTGCAAAAATAGAACTCAGACATGATGTTTGTTGATGTCAAAGATTTGAAAACCATGGGCTTAGCCTAACTCGTAATAGGCATGATAGCAAACATTCTTCCCGTCCATATGTTTCTTGTAATAAAAGCAAGCCTTGTTACAGGTAAGAGACTTGCCTCCTTTTTATAGTTGAATACAAATATCGTTTTATAATTTTAAGTATTAATAACACATTTTAGTACTAACATTTATAATTTTACATATTCTCAAAAAGACTACCAATATATTTTAAATAAATTAAATTGAAAATTTTAAAAATAACCTATTTACTGCATCTATTATTTATATATTAATCGACCAATTAGAAATTCATGCTTTAGAGCAATCGTTTGCAATTAACGGTAAAATCAAAGCAACATAAGATAGTAATAAAAGATGTGAATAACTACATAATTATTGTATTTTCTTTAATACTAAATAAATAAGGATATTAAAAAATTAACAAAAACACCTTTATTAAATAATTCTAAATTAAAACAATTTATTATAGTCTATTTTTTAAATAGGCCTATATACATAAAGTTTGTAACTAAAAATGAATTTCAATGTAAATGTGAATAAATAATTTAGAATGTGAACCACTTTCATATTAAAAACATAAATAAATGTATTTTTGTACCGGCATGAATATATATAGCCTATCTACAGTAGATATAGTAAGGCTAACAATTGCATTAACATCTTTTGAATTAGAGTGTGTCTTTAATTTTCTCCACATAACAGACTACTTTAAAACATTCCAAGTCGTGATTTTTAGTATTATGATTTTGAAAATAGTTTGAAGAAAATTTATAGTTCAAATTCCAAATCACATCTTATGACTAAATATTTTTTTCTATCTTAAGGATAACAATAAAACAATCGTAATAGAAACGATCATTTTAAAAAATATAATAAATAAAGAAAATAATCTTAAAATCTGTATTTTCCTTAATAAAAATATTAGAAGTTTTTTCAGCATTACTAGTTTTACTATATACGTAGTCGAGTAAATCAAAGTATAAGAAACATTACAGTACGTCGAATATTAGAAACAGAACAATTTCTCTGAATTAGTGTCTAAATTTTTAAAGAAAAATAAAATATATAAGTTGCTGTTAAATTAAATTAATGTTTGATTAGCATTTGCGTTGTATGACTTCACAAAATGTTCACATTTTTTATTTGAGGAAATTAAAAAGAGAACATTCTGTTTCATACTTAAGTTCTGATGATAAATTTAATAATTAAACATAATTGAAAAGTTTCTACAGAACATTTTGTGAAGCACTAATAAAGTTAAATACGTCGTGTTTTATTACCTATTTGATTAATCGTAGAAAACGGATATAAACTAAATTTTGACATTAACTTGTAAATTTAATTTGGTCCTAATATCTAGAGTTTATTTATCATTAAAATTTGTTATTAAAAGCTAAGGTTCGACTATAACATTATCATCAAATTTAGTCTCTTTCTTCAAAAAATTTTCTAATTAATTCTTAATACGATTTATAAAACTATACTTTAGTTCAAATAATATACAGTATACTGTATATATTTTACAAATTAAAACCTCATAAAAACAATAGTGTATAGTACATAGAAATTAAAAAATTAAACAGAAATTTACCCTGAAAATTAAAATGAATGTTGCTTCTAAATTTAACGATGCATGTTAATCAAGAATAATTTGCAAAAACTATATTAATATACAACATTAACTCGATTTAACAAACCGCTCATTTATCTCAATGACAACTAAAAATTTAATCGATTTTGGATTTAATGGACCAACTCTTCCGAACCAATCGTTTACTTTACCAATCCCATAAAGCTTAAGAAGTTGAGTAAACAATTCTTNGGACTACTACAGTATTTTGCTTTGTATATTTTTTTTAAATAATAAATAATAAAATTTTTATAATTTAAGTAACTAAATAAATTTTGTATATTCTAATCCGAGCTTTAACAAGACGCGTCAAGGAATGTGATCAAGGAATACTTAGAAAAGGAATCGAAAACACATTGTTTTTTAAAGCCTAAATTAGTAAATGTTGGCAACAGTACCATATTTAGCTTTTCATTGTCCCGCGAAAGATTTTATTTTTCGGTTCCCCCTTTTTGTAAAAAAAAATAAAATAAAAAACAAATACGATAGTAATGGCCGGTTAATTTTTAAGTTTAACTATTGATTAAAATGTTATGGAAGTGGTCCCAAGACAAAAAATTACTGGTCGCTTTTTGATACCTCTTTTCGTCTTTTGTGCTGTGTCTCTTTTGTGCCGCAACTACATTGATGCAACGTTTGCACAAGAACGATATTATTATTGATTTTTCATTGTAAAAGTTTATTAAACATTGTACTTGTTCACTTAAAGTGTACAATAAAATTTCACTTTAAAAATACAAAATACTTTTCAGACCATACAATATCCATTTGAGTAAAAATCTTGTTAATTCGAATTAGGTTTTCTAATTTGTCCGAATTAGTGATGTTCTAGTGTAGCCTACTTTCCATCAAATAATTCGAAAATAAATTATAAAAGTGTAGTTGATTTTTAATCTTCCAGCTAATTATAATCTTTGAAATAGCGTCACATTTAAAAAAATCTAAAATTATGAAAACACTTATATTACTACTGTATAAACTAATATGCCAGTTTAAATAATTTACCTCAATTATTTGATCATTAAGTCGCAATTTTCCACACATATCAGCTGCACTGCCTTTACTAATACTTTTTACAAATATACCAGTTATTTCATCTGGAAGTAAATATAACATTAATAACTCGAATAAAAATTAATAAAATGTAAATATATTTCTAAAAACCAGAGTCATATTTACAATTCTCAAGGCCCAATGCGCTAAATTCTTGCAGGGCCTCCGTCTAAAGATACCAGAGTCCAGTAAGCAACTTGCATTTACAAATATAATCAGGAAAAGAAATAATCATTTTTACCGATCTGTTTAGATACAAACTTATTTTTAATACAGCAAAATACAGGAATGAATTGGATTGAATGGGATTGATGAGATAGAGCATGCAACACAAGGTCTATCTTCCAGAGGATGTATCCCAGAAGGATTTCCCATGGGAACTAATCCCTATTTAGATGTTAAACACGCGACGAAAATCTGGAAAATCCCAAGCAGCAAGCGATTGGTCAGGCGCGAGTCCAGAACCAACCATCAGTGATTTCACTCGGCCACTGGTAGGCCTGAGAAACAAAGAATATTACTGAAATAAACTCCTGTACCGTGTGCAACAGTCCACGAGATACAATGATTAGCCATACGGCTTTGATCCTAAATCAATAAGGCACCGATAGATAAAGCACAAAACGTTTGGTACAATCAAACCTGTTTTCGAACATAACTCATTCCTAAAAGTTGTTCAAAAACTGATTTGTTCTAAACCGAAATAAATTTTCCCATAAGAAACAATATAAAATGGAATAATCCGTTCCATATCCCCAAAATAAAGCCTTTTTTAAACCTTTTTAGCTGTATTTCATGCATAAAAATGCATACAAATGCAATATAATATTATGTTAATAAAAATTAAATATTAATATTATAATATTAACAAATTTTTGTTATTTAATTTAACTTAAGCACCTTTAAACACGAATTTTTAGATGCCATTATTACGTGAATGTAAATTAACGCGGTTTTAATTAATTAATTTGATTTAAATTCAACTGTGACACGTACCGAAAAACGGTAGTATTTTTTCCGCATACGCATCGAATATGATTAAAAAGGTCTTCTTTATTGCCCACAGAGCAGAAAGCAGTGTCACAACTAGGAGATAGGCAAAGTAAGTGAAAAAATTTCCCAAGAAAAAAGGAACAGGAAAGAAAAAAATCAAAAAATTGTCAAATTTCAAAAAAAATGAAAAAGCAGTAAAGTGAGAATATAACATTGGAAATGGCATTATTAAAAAGTAATTTATTTTATTATAAATTTTATAATAAAAAAACCAGCAAAAAAACAATCAAATAACTCTTTCATTCGAAGTTATAAAGCAATAAATTGTTTCGAATACAGTATATATTCATTTGTGAAAAACTTATTTTAATAACAATTCATTTGGTTATTTGAATACGATATGAGCAGCATCTTTTTTTCTATGGTAATAAACCTATTATTCGTCATAGTAATTCTAATCTAAACAAAAATTTGTTTAAAGCGTTCGATTTTCAGGAAAATAATTTATAATTTGTATTGATTCATAATGTGCATATATTTACTAAAATATTTATAGTTATTTTTATTCAAATTAAATTTAAATTTGAGAGAGACGTTTTCATCAATAATCACTTTTTTAATCAATAAGTGTTGCAATCGATGATATAATCAACACCTCAAAATAAATACAAAAGCACGTATTATATTAGTTTTTACTAAATTTGATATTTATACTAATACTTGGTCATTTGCTACTTAATTAATTGAGAATCTTGAGTCTTGGATAATTAATTGTGAAAATGTTAACTTACTTTCTTTGTTGAACATTGTTGAATTTCTATAAAACAAGATAGATAATTTCCAGACCAATAATTTCTCACAAAATCATTAATCACATATGGTTGTCTGCCCTAAATACAGAGAAAATTCGGAACTTTGGGGTGACTTCCCAGAAACATGAAAAAATGAGTTGTTATTCCCAAGGTCTTCAATTAACATTTTGTAATAATGCTAATCAACATTTAAAAATCATGATTCCTTTCAAACACAAATAATATCAATAATTAAACAAATGTGTTTAAAGTAAAAGACTGCTGTATGTTGATACATTTTTTATTATGGCACAAATAAATCTGTGGTCAAATTAATTAAATAATGTTAAATTCATCGTTAAAGAAAATTGAAAATTTACATTTATAGTTGCCAAATTCTCATCTAATGTAATGTAAGACAGTATAGTATAATAAATAATATTATCTAACTTACGTAACAACGCGTTTAATTCAGTATCGAAAAGTAAATTAATTTATTATATCTGAATGGCCTAGATGCAAGAATAGGAATAATCTTGGGTTCCCGTGCAATCCAGATCTATATGAACTACAAATAGAGTTCCAACTCCCGATTCGCCTGGATTCCGAAATTTGGCAAAAATTTTGAAACTTTTCGACTTTCAAATTGAACCTTATTCTTTCTATTATTTTCTTAACAATTTAGTCTTTGTAATATATAATCTGTATGTTGGTCGTCTAAGAATATGTGCAGTCTCGTAGCCAGGAATAAATCATTGGGGGTTAGAGATGAAAGCTGAAAAAATTCTGACTACTCGTAGTATCTTTCTCTCTTCCTGCCAGCGCTAGGCCTATTAGCTACAGTCCAATTGTAAAAAAAATCCAGAAACGAGATGAATAACTTTCCCGGCTGTTATGAGATTTTA
This sequence comes from Centruroides sculpturatus, assembly GCF_000671375.1. Lineage (NCBI taxonomy): Eukaryota > Metazoa > Arthropoda > Arachnida > Scorpiones > Buthidae > Centruroides > Centruroides sculpturatus. The sequence continues at coordinate 95,402 of NW_019385106.1, read as the reverse complement.
TTAAAAATACAATTTTTATATTATTAATTATAATAAATAAAATTGTGTGGCGCCATCTGTTACGAGATTTTATTATAAAAACACTTTTGTATTATTAATTAGTCTATAACAAAAAGCAAAAGGCTTAATTCTGAGTGTAGAGAATGAATTTTTTAAAATATTGTAAATATCAATAACTATTAAAATTTTCATTAAGTCCGACCTCAATCTAAAATGCCTCGTGACCCCCACTATTTCCCATCCCTTCGACCTTTAATTACCAAAGTTATCAATGCCCCTTATATACAAATTATCATGCCAAATGTTACTTAATTTTTAACCCATCCTGCAATATTAAACGAAATAGACGCCAACACAGATCCATTTCGAGTATCAGTTATTTTAATTTTTTTGTCCAGAGGTGCCAAAACATTACGATTTCAAAAACCAGGAGTCAAAAATGGCACAATTACAATATTGTTAAAACAGCCAGGAAAGTAACAAGAAAGTAAAAATTTGAGATGATTACAATACAATACTTTTTCGTGTTATAATAGACAGAGAAGTAAAACGTAACAGTAGTTTAAGTTTGCGCGATGAAAGAGAAAGCATAAACTGTATTATATATACTGCATTTGAGCACTATCGACTAAGATAAGGGGACTTAGCTACCTCACAGCCCTCCGTAGCAACAATTTTGACGTTGTTAAGAATTCAAAAACGTCTAACCTAACAAAATTTTTACTCCTAAAATAGAGAACTTCCGAAATCAATTCTTCAGGCATAGGCAAACCTATTTACTGTACGGTATTAGTGAAAGACTAAATAAACCCAAATCTGAATCGATTTAAAAATCTCACAGAGGAAATACACAGTAGGCCTAAGTAATTTAAACGACCGAGATTATGGAAACTTATTATAATATATAATTTTCATGTTTTTCCACTATACCTCGTAAATATATAATTAATACCTTAATTATTAATTGTATTATTTACATATTCGTTAAACATAATTGTTATGAACGCGTGAACTGACAGATATTCTAACAATTTGCTTACCTTTTTCACAGACATATCCTGCCACAGTAATACCTAAACCAAGTTGATCTTTAGTTAACTGAACATCAATAGTTTCCATTTCAGGTAATTCTTCCGCTTCTTCTGGCACTTCTTGCAGTTTTTGACGATATTGATGAGGATTTCTGTCGGGAGATGTAGAATGAGATGACTGCTCCTATAAGAAATACATGGTCTTATAGCCGATTAACAGATCATTCTAATGCTGAATCATACTATAGTTAAATCTATAAATAAGTGTGTATAATTAAATATAAGTAAATGTAACAGAAACAAAGCTTATTCATACGCACGAAAATCAGTTTCATTCTAATTGATGCAAGTATCTAAATATTTGTATTAGTATAATATCTTTAAAAAAGCGAATTATAAACACGTACAGTATTTATAAATATACATATAATAATAACGTATACATAGACCCGCTTTTACGACTTAATGGATGTAAATAAAAATACTATCGTTAAATCATCCGTTGTAAATCAAATTGTGATTTTTCACAAATTGACCTTCTGTTCCTAAAAATACAAATTATTTAATACAAAAACTAATACAGTCAATAAAAGATTGCATTTAAATACAGATTTCATAGGTTATAATAAAAATTTTTTACCAGTCATAAAACTGGAGATCTAATTAAGGTATATATATACCAGCGATGGCCAAATGTATATCGTTTGCGATAGGAGATTTGCCGAGATTTCTATATTATATGGCTTATCAGAAATACACGAGAGCCGCATAAGTTATTTTTATTACGTATAGTTAAAATACTACTGTAATTATCACTGTTCTTTATTACTTAGAAAATGAAAAGAACACGTAAATCTTTTTATTCATTCTTTATTTCGTTAAACGTTATTTGATTAGAGTTCTGCAAAAATAGAACTCAGACATGATGTTTGTTGATGTCAAAGATTTGAAAACCATGGGCTTAGCCTAACTCGTAATAGGCATGATAGCAAACATTCTTCCCGTCCATATGTTTCTTGTAATAAAAGCAAGCCTTGTTACAGGTAAGAGACTTGCCTCCTTTTTATAGTTGAATACAAATATCGTTTTATAATTTTAAGTATTAATAACACATTTTAGTACTAACATTTATAATTTTACATATTCTCAAAAAGACTACCAATATATTTTAAATAAATTAAATTGAAAATTTTAAAAATAACCTATTTACTGCATCTATTATTTATATATTAATCGACCAATTAGAAATTCATGCTTTAGAGCAATCGTTTGCAATTAACGGTAAAATCAAAGCAACATAAGATAGTAATAAAAGATGTGAATAACTACATAATTATTGTATTTTCTTTAATACTAAATAAATAAGGATATTAAAAAATTAACAAAAACACCTTTATTAAATAATTCTAAATTAAAACAATTTATTATAGTCTATTTTTTAAATAGGCCTATATACATAAAGTTTGTAACTAAAAATGAATTTCAATGTAAATGTGAATAAATAATTTAGAATGTGAACCACTTTCATATTAAAAACATAAATAAATGTATTTTTGTACCGGCATGAATATATATAGCCTATCTACAGTAGATATAGTAAGGCTAACAATTGCATTAACATCTTTTGAATTAGAGTGTGTCTTTAATTTTCTCCACATAACAGACTACTTTAAAACATTCCAAGNGATTAAGCTTAACCGGAAGAATGGCTTCTACTGTACTATTTTAGATGCGATTTTTTGTTTTCAACTACGTTTAGTCTTCATCGAGTACTTAGGTGTATTAAATTGATCACATTTCAGACATTGTTTAAATATTTTTATATATTTCAATTTTAAAAATGTTCGAACTGTTTTAAATTCGAATTTGTTATTGCGTATTGGTTCGATTATAGAACGATTGTAAACGTTTCAGAAAATTGATCAAATTGAAAATAGTTCGTTTGATTTTCGGCAATTCTCTTCAGCGGTAGGTGTTATATAACAATTACTATGGTTATTGAAATATTGGATGTAAATGGGGTTTGCTTGCAAAACCTCCGCTGACGAAGTCGCGGGTAACAGCTAGTTGTCTTATAAACCTCTTTTAAGTTGTTGACAGAACAATCAAATCCAGCCCTTATTGCTAATTTTTAGTTTGGTCTTATTAAAAAGACTTTTTACAGTTATACTGTGTTCAATTCTTAAAGGAATCTCTTATGTTTAAAGTACAGTGAACTCTTCGTATAGTTATTATCCGGTATAGAGAACGATTTTGTTAGTTCTTGGTTTGCTTTAGTGAACTCGTGATATAGGAAAATATATGAATGTTTTCACTCATTGTTTTTACAGTTCACTACAAGTATATCGAGACACTATTGCATATGACCAGATTTAGAAGTGATTTTGAAATGTTTTTAGTCTGATTTATAAGTTGTGGCTTTTAACATGACTAATAACAGTCAACTACTGACCGAATTACCGAAATGTAAATGCTCTAGTCATCTTATTTGGTAGACCAGGGTTCATATATGGGTCAGCTCAAAATTTTCATGGATGATGGATGAAACTAGTTTAGCCCGCCCCACCACTGGGGAAACGGACAGTTTCCCCAGTGGTGGGGCGGGCTAAACTAGTTTCATCCATCATCCATGAAAATTTTGAGCTGACCCATATATGAACCCTGGTCTACCAAATAAGATGACTAGAGCATTTACATTTCGGTAATTCGGTCAGTAGTTGACTGTTATTAGTCATGTTAAAAGCCACAACTTATAAATCAGACTAAAAACATTTCAAAATCACTTCTAAATCTGGTCATATGCAATAGTGTCTCGATATACTTGTAGTGAACTGTAAAAACAATGAGTGAAAACATTCATATATTTTCCTATATCACGAGTTCACTAAAGCAAACCAAGAACTAACAAAATCGTTCTCTATACCGGATAATAACTATACGAAGAGTTCACTGTACTTTAAACATAAGAGATTCCTTTAAGAATTGAACACAGTATAACTGTAAAAAGTCTTTTTAATAAGACCAAACTAAAAATTAGCAATAAGGGCTGGATTTGATTGTTCTGTCAACAACTTAAAAGAGGTTTATAAGACAATTAAGCAAACTTGTAAAGTTCTTTTATAAAAAAAAAAAAAAAAAATTGATAACAAGCTTCTGAGTTGTTCTTGGTGTCGGCTGATTGTCTCTGTAGGAAAGACATTGAAAGTTTGCTTAATTGTCTAAAAAACCCCCCTTTAAGTAGTTATCAGAATAATGTAAAAATCTATTGTTTTTGAGTTTGTTAAAACTTAATTAAAATTAAGGAAAGAATTAATATAAGACCAAACGACGAAACGTTTTTCAAACAAAGTTTCACTTTATGATATTTAATAAAGCATATAATGTAATAATAAACTACTTAATTAATAAAGTATATTATACTGTTATTTAATAAATATAAAAATAAACTATTAATTTAAAAATGCTTACATTACTGTTACATTGCAGTGATGCTGTTACGATTTTCTTTATTTAATATAATTTCTTGTGTCGTGCAGTGCTTTAGATGGTTTTTGCTGTTCAAGTGTTGGTCATAGCATTTGTATCCAGTAAATGTCTTTCTACAAGGTTCACAAAATACATAATTTCTGGAGTATTCATCTTTAAATACAGGAATATTTGCATTTTTCAATTCTTCTTTATTTTTATGCTTTTTACTTCTCATATGTTGATAATACGGAATTGGTCCAGTAAACGATTTTTCACAAGTTGAACAACATTTATAGTTTGTAATTTGCATGGCCATTCTGAAAAAGAAAAATGTATTTAAGATTTTAAATATAGTGAATGCAACATTGTGATTGTGTTTTATTTACCAATTAATAAAATTTAAACAAGTTATCAAAACAGTTTCGAAAAATGTAAGAATTATTGAAACCATTATCATTTTAAATATCATTATAGATTTAGTGATATTATCTGTTTTAAATTCATATTGTAATATTATGAATATACCGCATTTTCCCGAAAATAAGACCTAACCGGAAAATAAGCCCTAGCATGATTTTTTCAGAATGCTCATAATATAAACCTTACCCCTAAAATAAGCACCGATTAAGATCGTCAGCCAGGTGGTCATATTTAATACGTCCGTTGCAGCCCACGACGGACGTATTGAATTGTGAAATAAGTAGAAGATGAGCCCGGCGTTAACGCAAAAAACCGCATCTAAAATAGTGCCGTAGAATCCGAGTTCAGGGTAATCCTTAAACCTCTCCCTCTCCTCCGCTGGGAGGGGGAATTTCGAAAAATCCCTTCTTAGTGTACTGTACATTCTCACGACGTACCCTAACTGTGTACCAAATTTCAACTTTCAACTCCTGACCTTTTGGGCTCTACGCTTATTATTATTATTATCAACCCACCTGGATTATATATATATATAATATTAATATATACCGTGTCTATATATAGACTATATATAGGCCTATTTGCCTATTTTCATAACATTTCCTGATAAATAAATAAATTGATTACTGTATATATATATATATATACATATATATATATTTAAAAAAAATTCAATTCAGATAAAATCATTTCTAAAAACTACAAAATTTATAAAATATAATGCAGTGCGACGTGGTATAAATAACAAAGTTAAAACTGTGCTTTCTGCTTACCTATTTGTTTTTAAAGTGACTGAAATTAAAACACGTTTATTCTATTTTAACGAATTAAATTAAGAAAATTGATTATATATACATTTATTATTAATTTTCTTATTTCATATGTTTATTATAACACACATATATATACCTACTTTATATATACTGTATACAGGAAGTGCAAAAGTAGGTATATAGTTGAGAATCTGAGAAATACAAATGTTTGGTGTTCATTATTATTATTTTTATTATCTTTTATTAGTTCGTATTCCTTATTCGTGATTTAATTTGTACATAAAGATAAATGTTTTTTTTTCTATTTTCTCCCTGTATGTTTTTTCCATAATAACAACTGTATACCTACTTTTGCACCCCACCATAGAGAGAAAGAGAAAGGAGAATACATAGCCTATTATAAGTAGATTTTAAATACATTTACGCAAATAATATATACTCGGTTTTAACAAATATCCTTTTCCTGTTAATGGTCTCAAATCGAAAGTTTACTGTATCTTCAAAACAATGTATTTTTTTAAATCTACTTAAATACAATTATTCACTCTCATTTGTTTCATAGCAGACACATTTGGGGTAAATAATGCGCAATTCAGATTTTTACTTTCAAAACAGTAATAGTAAATTTTTTAAAATATATTCCCAATATACATGTAAAAAATAAAATAAAAAAAGAATAATGAAACACTATCTATCAATCGCTCAAAATATCAATAGTCAAAAAAAGAAAAGAAAGTTAATAAAATTAGTAATTTAAATATATTCTGATCGATATTTTTTCAATCACTATTTTCTAACTATATTATTAATATGTTTATTATTATGTGTATCTATGTTTTTTCATTAAATAATATAGTAAATTAGGAACATACCTTCCAAATTTTTCTATAAATAAAGGTTTAAAAGAGTCCATTTTAAAGTCTTTTTAAAGATTAATGAATTTTTTTATTAGTGTTTTCGGAAGATCCATAGCATAAAGTAACATTTTTATAAACTTTTCAATCTTATGAAAGTAATTTAAATATTCTATATAAATAATTATTTTAATCAGTTTATTTAATTTAATCAGTTAAAGAGATATATATGTATATTATTTGCTTTTACTAAATACGTTTTAAATTGCATTTCTATTTTTAATATGTGATTAGTAACTTATTTACAAAATTTAATAATTATATAGAAGTAGTCACTTGTCAATTCAAATCTTAGAATGTACTATATATCATGTTTAAGTCTATTCATAAATTTTCAATTTTATTTTTAATTTAGTACTGTAAAGAAGTTTTTTTTAATTAAATATTCAATATTATTATCGAATAAGCTAATTCTTTAACAAAGAATTAAATCAGGAATTATATATGTACAAATTAATATTAATTGTCAACGTATTAAAATTCATAATAAATCATCGTTAATAAAATTTGGTATTGTATTCAAAGTGCTTGTCAAGTTAATTTATAGACTTATTTATCATTACTAGATGTCTCTCTTGTAAATTAGATGTATCTTGTAAATGAGACATCTAATAATAATAAATAAGTCTACGAATCAGCTTGGCAAGCACTTTGAACACACATTAACCAAATTTGTTAACAATGATTTAATCGACACGTAGTGTATATGGCGTATGATTCATAAGCCATATACACTGGGTGTCGATTAATTTACATTGTTAACATTGCACCATGTAAAACAGTTTGACCATCTAATCAATCAAATAAACATAAACATATTAGCTTGCATTTTTATATTTTTAACTATTATAAAATGGCAAAACGCTTAAATTTTGTAGGTAGGAGTGGGTTTAATAAAAAAATTGTAAATGCAAATAACAAGTAAAATCGTCATTAAGTCTGACCCTACTAGAGATATGATACGACACCCTTTATCTCCCCATCCAGTCGACCTTTAAACACCAAAATTTAATAGCAAAAATCCCTCTAATACACAAACCTCCCTGCAAAATTTCAGAAAATTTCAAGAAAAAGCACGTGAGTTATTAAGCTTCAAAGAAGGTAAACAAAATCGTACCACACACATACATACACTGACATCCATACATACAGAAAAAAATCTCTGAACATATTTGCATTTCTCGACGTTTCAAGCTCCCCTGAATCCAAAAATGTAAAATTCTCGAGGATCATTTTTTGACCGATCGCCATACTTTCCCTCTATTATGTATAACATCCGGAAAAGTAAAATTGAACTTACAAGTTAGTGCATCTGCTTACCCAATCAGAAAATTACTTTTTTGCCTAAATTTTCTCTCTTTCAAATCATATATGACTCCCTGATTTTTATCAGTTTTTCAATATTTCAAAATAAATTGAAAAAAACTGTATCTTTTATATACAATTATACAAATGAGCCTAAAAACTAATTAACTGAGAACATCAAAGAACTAACTGAAGTAGGCTACATATTTGGATAGCAAAAAAGTTTTACTCCAGATAACTTATAGAAATACTGTACTGAACGACACAAATTGTGTATTAAACACGAGAATCACATCTTCAGAAATTTTTTAAGTTTTATTCGGACCGTTTTAAAATAAAAAGCTTTAGCGTACGGTCAGGGGCGCCGTTAGCTGTTTGAACGCCCGTGTGCAATACCGATTATGCCGCCCCCTGTTTAACTACGATTACCTATGCTGAGCTTGCCAGAAAGGCTATTTGCCGCCCCCTAGACGTGCCGCCCGCGTGCGGTGCACGCCTTGCACGCCCGCTTACGGCGGCCCTGCGTACGGTCCGAATAAAGCTTAGAAACCGTTTTAAAACGGTTAACTTACTTTTGATCCACTAATGGGATAACAATTATTATAAGCAAATTACCATATCCCTATAAACGTTTTATATAATATTAAATATCGCCAAATCTTCGTTTAAAGAATTCTTCTATTGATTTGAATTAGTAAATGTTTTACATTCACTTGCAACTTAGCGCTTGTAATTGTAGCTTGTAACTTTGAAGTACGAGTACAATTGCAAATGTAGGGGAGACCGGGGCAAGATCGGCATGTTAAGCTTTACTTAAATTTTGTGTAATAAATACTGCTGTAAACTGAAAAAAAAAGCTTTGCATATTGTCTATTGGAATGTTACCTTACTATAGAACTGGTTAAAATCAGTTTGGAAATAAAAATAATTAAAATAATTACAACTTTACAAGAAGAGAGAAATTGACGAAGTTGCCCCGGGTATAGGGGCAAGATCGGCAACTTCTCTCTTTTTGTAAAGTTGTAATTATTTTAATTATTTTTATTAAAGTTGCCCCTGGTATAGGGGCAACAGTAATGGGGCAAGATAGGCACGTATATAAAATTATGTTATTAACAATGTATAAGTTGGAATTCACTATTAAAACAAAGAAATACAAATCCAACACCCATTTAATATTATTACAACGAAATGCAAGTTCAAAGACATATATACATGAATAACAAATGCAAACATGTTTTCATTTATCATCTGTTTGATTTTTATCCTTTGCTTCTAATGTGGCTTTATGTTGCCGATCTTACCCCGCTAGTCATGATTTCGAAACATTAAGTACAACCCTGAGAACAGAATGCCAAGCCACGATCTGGCCACGTGAATAAGTTGAAGTTACATCCTTCTAACAGGAAAAGTAACTTTCGTTATCATGGAATTATAACAAAACCTGCCAATTCAATATAAATGGAAAAAAAATATTATATGGAATTGAACGAAAATGAAAATTTGCTTGATAATTCAACTACGCTTGTTGGAGAACAATAAAAACACTACACTCAACAAGCCACCAATAAAACTCAACTGCCTAACCTATAACCAAAGTCTCCTTTTAATTTGTTTTTAAAAAAAAGCGCTTGACAAACTTGCCCCGCATGCCGAAGTTGCCCCGGTCTCCCCTAACTTTTTCGAAAGTGAAGACTTTTTGAAAAAGTTAAGCAGTACACTTTGTATTAGCAATTATTAAATTAAATACTTAATGATCCATATAAATATACTTTTAAATTATATCTTTTGAAAAAATAAACTTAATAATATGGGTTTTAAAATTTTCTATCTGTAAGCTGTTATTCCAAATACGATAAAAAATTTCCAGTTATTTAAAATATAAAGTTCCAATACAGTTTGATGGTCACGTCCTGAATTTAAATAATGACTTTTAGTTTTTGTTCTAATAGAAGAAAATAAATAAAACGCAATCTAATCAAATAATCTCGGAATTACAATAAAGCACCGAAAATCCGGATTTGGCAGTAGAAAAATAGATAGGCTAATCCTTATCAGTAGTAACTTCGCTGCTGATGTTCTTTCGGCCTTGCGTTGTTGATGTTTTAACATTCATTCAAAACTCGTAATGTTTTTATTTTGAAATTGTAATTAGTGTATTTTTAACCTGTAAATTATATTTTGAATCTTTGTAAGCATTCCTGCATTCCTTGTGAAATACTGGCTTGGCTGGTTTAGAACATCTAAACTTGAATTTACAGTATAACTTATTTGGAGTTTACAATTACTTATAATGCTAATTTACGCGTGTATATTTAAAAATCCGGATAGGATCCGGCTTCAATGAATCTGGATTTTCGACACTTCACTCTACTTTGAACACAATTTTTATGTAATTCTGTTTAAAATATAAATTATTAGATTAAAAATAAACTGTTTTCTTGAGTAAAATTACGAGTCTAAAAATTTTCATATGGAATCGTTCTTAATCTAAAGTTTTATACTATATATTTATTTCTATCTACTGAATACATACCATGTGCAACTGTAACTGAACAGGATCGAAACCTTCGGGTAATTGGTTCAGCATGTTAAAGTCGCGACTATTATATTGAGGAGTAAAAGAAAATCCGTTTTGAACAGCCTGCTGAAACATACTGATATTTCTTTCGATTTCTTCTGGATCCGATAATAAACGGGTAGGTAAAATAGGCGCAGTAGTATTTAATGTATTATAACTAGGTGAGCTAGGTTCCACAGGACGAGCAACGATCAGACGTACATGATTTCCAGACTGACGAAGTACCATAGCGACTTGTTCTGATCCCATACCTCGTAAGTTCACTTCTCCTATATGAAGAATGTGATCTCCACTTTGTAATCTACCATCCTATAACAATATAAATAGATATCAGTCAGATAAAAATTAGAAAAATAAATTATTTTGAAAAATCTTTTATATCATCTTTATTTTTATTATAATCAATAAATTTTATAATATTTATGACTCATGTCTGTAAACGTCAGGAATATGTTTTAATATCGATTGCGATTAAAACTTTTTATTACTTGATTCCATAAATGTTAAATTCATATTGCCTTATTACTTTCATTCGTTCATATGTAAACGTTTATTTAAATGATATTTCGTTAAATGTCTCCTTGTTTAAACATATTGGAAATAAAATACCAACTTAACAAAATAAGTTTTTCGACATAAGTTTTTTTATTTCGAAAATCTTAGACACAATGTTGTTACCCCATATTCTATAATAATATATATCGGGTGTTCTGGAACCTTCCAGAATGCTCTACAACCATCTGGACATTTTAAAATCTTTCTGAACGTTCTACAAACTTCTGGAACATTTTAATGTAGCAATTTTTGTTGTGAGATTCAATATGAAATCATGGTTTGAAGCTCTACTTTTATGGTATGCTTCAACAGTACAGTACAACCTAAAATATAAGTTATATTTGTCAAAGTTGAATTTATATTTGTTTCTTCTTCGCTTATATTGTAACAATTTGTCTTCTTTTGTTATAACGTTTACGTGATTTTTGAAAATCACTTAAAACTAAATCACTTTTACTCCGCATAAGTTATATATTATCAATCCAAATTGTATTTACTTGAATCCAGAAAATGTTTTTAAGCTAATTAAATGCTGGTCTTAATTTTGTCAGTGAAAGTTTTACGTTATCTCTGCTCATTAAAAAGTTACAATACAAGTGATCTTGAAAATGATTTTCAAAGTCAACAAAAAAGATCCCATCCCATTCTCCTTGCATTACTTCCTATGTAACTACTTAAACAAAATTAATATATCTTCAGTACTTTTGAAATTAAAACGGTGCAAGAGACTTTTGACTCACCCTGTATATATATATATATATATATATGAAGAATCTCGTTTTAACGGATCGCTCGGACCGCCGAAAATCATCCGTTATAAAACGAACAATGGATTTCCCGAACACCCAGGAAATATCCGTTATTCGAAAACATTTCTGTTTTTTAACACTATATATAAGAAATACCAGTATTTGAAATTATTCATTCTCTATTCTTTATCCTATAGAAACACGTATGTTTGTAACGTAGGCTACGTGTAAATTATGCCTTTTATGATTGTATAATATTATGCCATACGCGTGTACGACAAAGCTGGCAAAAATTGTACATACTGTAAGCATAAAAAGGGGCAAATCACATATGCTTTTTAGCACTTTGCTTATCTTCACGATTTGTTAAAAAACTCGTCCATCTTGGTTTCTTTTCGATGCCGCTTTTTTGTCTATTAAATACAACTATAAATATTACACCGCTTGATATTAGCAATGTCATGTACTGAACAGTCCAGCCTGTTCGTTTATGCTAAAACTCGTCAGGAAGCGTTTCACAACTTGGAAATACTCGATGGCCTCGCTAAATTTCGGCACTACACTTGGACCAGCGATTAAGTGTCCGAATGATTCCTCCTCAACTGTATCAGTCAGCTGACTCTCTTCGTACAATTCTTCAATTGTACATATCCCAAATGGAACAATTGCATCATCAAACTCTGCAAATTTCCAGAAACAAATATCCCAAATATTAACTAAACATTGAAACGTTAAAAAACGCGAAGTTTACAATAGATTTTGGGTAGAAAAAATTCGTTATTTCGAGTAACGGATCCGCTAAAAGGAGGTAAAATTACATTGATTTGGCGGGATCTGGAAAAGATCCGTTATTCTGAGAAATTCGTTGTTTTGCGATCCATTAAAACGATATATATATATATATATAGGCTATATATATGTTACCAAAATAAATTGAAATTTTTAAAATGTATAAAAATTCAAGATAATAAAATAATACAAATATTTAATTTGCTTAATTCTTAAAAAATGTTGCCTTTTTACTACAGAACTAATATATTTATAGTTATATGTACTTTAGGTGAAAAGTATCATATGACTAGAATATAAGATAAAAAATTAAAATTAAATTAACAGTAATTAATATGATATACTATATAATACAGCAAAACTGCCGAACTCGTAAAACTGTTTTAGGATGTATTACAATATCCGAAATACATGATAAGTTGGCAGATAAGATAACAAATAAAAACTTTTTTATAGCTAAACAAACTTTTTGAAAAATAAAATTTTTTATAGCTTAGGAAATTTGGAGAATCGATTTTCTAAGCGAGTTTAACGCAAGCAATGAACGTACATTTTATCATTGAATAGGAAATGACGAGAATCATTTCCTATTCGCTTCCAAAAATTATATAGTGTCGCCATGAAACCTCTGCAAATTTGAATAATTGAAACTTTCTAATCGAGCCATATAGCCTAATATTATCAAATGCACGTTAAACGACACATAAGTAAATAGTTTATGTCAGTAATTTCTTGTGTGAGTTTGTGTACTTGTTGCTTGTTTATATTGCTATTTATGTTCATTGTTGGTAATTAAACAATTCAAAATCCCAAAACTGAAAATGACAATATTTCAAAAAGCATGGTTCGTTGGTACTAACTTGTAAGTTACCTCTTAGATCAATAGTAACTCATTAATCGGTTACATTTGTACAAGGTAAAAATATTCGATAGATGCGGTATTCGATACAATATACAACAGTTGGTATATGATGTATTCTTATATCATCAACTTTAATTGCTGATATAAGAATGGAAACCAATATAAGTTATAAATTATAATAAATTTTAACGTTTTCCAAATGTGTTATAAGTTACATAAAGCTCTTAAGACGTGGAAAAGTGAAGAAATCGAATACCATTAACAACCCTGTGGATGATGATGTTACTTCAGATAAGGGATCCCGAGGGTGCTCTCTTAAGCTGGCTCATTTTATTATTCTCCTTAGTGATTATAATGATAAAGAGTTGTTCTAATAACAAACAAGAATTTTTGTCTGAAATGAACAATGAATTAAATGAAAGAGCAAATCTAATTGAATATTGTGCAACAATAATAAAGATAGCTTATCCTGTTAGAAAATAATTCGAACAGGCTACGAGAAAATCATAATACGCTGCTAAATTATCTTGAGAGTGCTTATATGCCAGTTGATTTTTTAGATTTAAAAACATTTTTTCTTCAATTATTTTTACTTCCACGTTCTTTTATAAATTTATGTTTATATCCTTGTCTACTTGGACCTTGTTTATTAAAATAGGACTTATTACACCGGTGTACAGTGTAATAAGTCCTATTAATAAACAAGGTCCAAGTAGATAAGGATACAAACAGAAATGTTTTTCTTGTAATATTAGGCATTCAAGAATTAATTATAAATGCATTAACATAACAGTAACATATTTAAAGTATAGTATATCGCAATGTAGCTACTAACCTGTGATGTACAGTACTTAATTATGATTACTTCTCATATACTCGTATTTTCTTATTATAAAAAATAATACCATATATTTTTATAGTTAAGAAGTTATTAACTGTTATTACGTAAATATTTATTAAATGAAAATGAAAAATATTTTAATACTAGATAATGTATTTTGAGCTTGCAATATATTAAATAATTAAACATTATTTAATACATTTCAAGCACAATATATTAGCCTATAAAGCCTATAGACATTAAATAACCATTATTATATCATTGTGAACATATTAATAGATATTATCAACTAGATTTGTGAACGTAAACCTACTGTGATGTCACATAACCGCACTAAGTACTAGTTACAAATTGAGTAATTTAGAACATCCTTATTGAGTAATTAAACCTTTTCCTTATTATAATAAATCCATAGTATCATTTCTTCGAAAATGTATTGATTAATTAGTTATTTTTGGCGGCATTAAAGTTAACTGGAATAAACAACATTTTTAATTTTAAAATAATTATATTCAAATGAGATAATTATCACTATTTTAACGAGCGGAATTAATATTTAAAAAGGACAAACGCAAACAGACATTTTATAGAGATTTCATGACGCTTAATATAAATTTTATTTCCTTTAAAAACTTAGTAATGGACAATATTATTTTCAGATCCAGATTCAGATAAATAATCGATTGGATTTGTTTTGCAATTGGCATCATAGTTATGAGCTATAAAAAAATCCTAATCTCCCACTGTGAATTAAACTATATGGACAATAGATCATTAAATTCGTAGCCTACATACTAAATCAAACCCCAAAGTTTGAAAGTTCTGTTATGAATTTTAATGATCAATTTTCCAATTTCATTGGATTTAGACTCAATTCGTTATAAAGTTTTTCACCTTTTTACTTATATATTTACGAATAGGGCTTGGTCGGTAAGATTGAAACGTAATAAGTTCAAATTTTTATTATGTGGTCATGACCATCTTACCAATCAAACAGGCTACTTTCGTAAACTGCCGAATTGCAGAGACTTTTTTTTTAATGACAATTCAAATTAGAGTACAGTACCTCATTGTTTAAATTTTTTTTTTTACATTTAGTGGAGCACTCCCTCTGACCTGTAGCATTAAATGCTACTGGCTTGAGGTACTCCTCTTTTAATTAACCCTGCTTCGCATATGCTTTGCAGGTAACTCATTGTTTATTGAATGCGAATGAGACTTTCCAATATACAGTACATCATTATGTATCAATATATTGGAAAGTCTGATATATATCATACCTCGCGGCAACAAATTTAACCTAATGGCGAATTCGGCTGGCTGCTCTAACGAGCAGCAGGAATAGATTAATGTCATCATCATTCCAAACAGAATAATCAACTAATCACAGTAGGTGAATGATCCAAACAATTGTTCTATTCTGTCCAGTCAAACAGAAAGAAACAAGAAAAACACTCCGACAGTATATTAGCGTAGCCAGCTAAATTCGACATAACTAAACAAGATCTGATTAACGATGCGGCCAGCAAAAATAAAGAAAAATATTTCCGGCAAAAATTATATGAAAAATATGTAGATCTAAAACTCAAATTCATATCCTTTAGGCTGCAGTAGATGTTACTGACGACAATACGGTCCATACTATTTTCTTCGTTGGTAAAATATTATATATACAACCAATGGCAAATACAAAGGAGGGTTACAGGCAGGAGCGAATTCTCTGGGCTCGTTTAGCATGCGCCGCATGCTTAAGAGAAAGTTTTGACTGTCTATATAAGCCCCCTTTGAGTACGTCTGGATCCTCTTCAAGATTCAACTAGTCTACAAATTTATTAATTCGTATTACCTGTATATAGATTTTATTAAAATAAAAAAACTTATGATTATGCTTATAAACTAAACAATAAATACTGTATATATTGCTATTTAAAAAAAAAAAGAATACAGTATTAGAATTATTGTATATTGATTAAATTTATGTTATGTCGTATAACGATAATTCTCATTTGTAACTTCGATTAATTCCCATTATAAAAATCCAGCAACGAGTTGCTTAACTTTCCCGGCAACATTTGGTAGCGCCATATGTTATCATATTTTATTTAAAAACTTTTTATATTTTTAACTATTATAGAATGGCAAAAAGCTTAATTTCGAAGATAGGAATGGGTTTTATAAAAAATTGTAAATGCTAATAACGAGTAAAATCGTCATTAAGTCTGACCCTACTGCGGATACATACGACTCCCTTTATCTCCCCACCCCGTTGACCTTTAATCGCCAAAATTTAATAGCACCAATCTTCCTAATAAACAAACCTTCATACAAAATTTCAGAAATTTACGACAAAAAGCACAAAAGTTATTAAGCTTCAAACAGGGTAAACAAAATCGTACCACACACCACATACATACAGAAAAAAACCCCGAATTCGTTTACATTTCTCGACGTTTCAAGGTGTCCTAAGTCTAAAAATGTAAAAATCATGCGTGGTCATTTTTTGACCGATTGCCATACTTTGCCGGGAAAATAAAATTTGTATAAAGTTATAAAATTAAATTAATAAAATTTACTTATTAAAAATTATTTCTAAAAATAATTTAATAATAATTCAAAAAATATATATATTAAAAATTTAAAACATTCATTTAATGCAAGTGAAAATAAAATTCAAAAAGTAGTTAAATGTTAGAGTCATTATAATTATTGGAAATACAATCTAATTAAAACATTTATTATATAATTCAAATTTTTAAAAAATTTTCAAAATCTAACATCATCTTTATATAATTATTGTATTTCAAAATTATGTGATGTAATAAATTAATTTTTAATGCATTTAAAAAATGAAAAATATAGTTTGCCTAGAAGCAGAAAATATTCTGGTCAAACTTTATAATAAATACTATTATTAAATGTCTTTATCAAATAACAAAACGTGTCAATAGCACATTCAATTCAAAATTTAATATTAGTATAACACAAACCCATAAAAATCCATCATAATTTTAATTAGCNAACAGAAATTTTTAGCCCTAAAAAATTTAATCTTTATTTTTTCAAAAAAAAAATATATATATATATATAACAGATTTGTTCAAGTAACGATAAAAATCTAGTTTTTTTATTAAATAAAAATAAAATAAAAGAATTTCAGGTCTATAATTTGAAAATAATAAATCGATATCAAATCGTATTCTCATACGATAAAAATAAAATTTTTCTCTTATAAAACTTTATTGCATCGAATTATTTAATGCAAATGTTATTTTTTAAACATGTTTTTATTTAAATCTAATGACTCCAAGACTGATGATTTTATCCTCATTCATTTCTTTGCTTTATGCTTAATTCACGTTTAATTGTCCACCTCCTTTTTCAATAGGAGACTTATTCTTGCTCATTTACATCGCTTAACATCAGTAAAGTTTTCCTCAGAATCTAGCTTGTAATTCTTCAAATTCAAAATAATAATAATAATAATAATAATTTGGAAATACAGTATTACAAATCAATCTCAATTATATACAACATTAAAATTCTAATATCTAGACAGAAAATCCAATGAAAATGAAACATTTGTAAATATCAGGAGCTATATTATTATCTCGAATGAGAATAAACTATATCCATTTATAAATCTTCATTTCATCTATATCATTTCGGAGGGGAACAAACTATACTATGCAGAAAAGACAAATTAATGATATTCTTCATACATAATATAATTCAAAATTCTAGATAGAAAATCCTACCTAAATATTTATAAGTCATCATTCAATCTATATTATCTTGGAAGAGAACAAACTAGATTATATATAAATTTGATCCACACAAACAAAATTAAATTTGTTCAGAACAGAGGAAAAAAATCTTAAAAAAAAAGAAAGAAATTCTAACTTTCTCTTCTCCAAACCTTAATAATTTATTTTTTTTTTTTAATAGAATGTTTATCATATTTTGAATAACTTAAAAATATACACGCCATTAATATAGATTTTTTATAGCATTAAAAGAAGAAGTATTTTTTTTATAAATATTTGATTATATTGCTGTTCCCCCTTTATGTAGTAAACAGGTGATGGAAAAATTAATAAAGAGCACACATCATAAAAATCGAAACGATCTCTGACATTTAAAATTGAGGAAAATTAAAATATAATAGAAATCAATAACGCAGAATAAAATATAACATAATTAGGTTATGTAAAAATATAACACCAATTCATCAATTAACATTCAATTTTAATTGCTAATTAAATAACTATGGTGGAATTAAATATTTAACCTTATCAATATTAGTTAAAGCGATTAAAAAAAGCGAAATATTAAAAATTTTTATATGCAAATTGAATCTTAAATTCATAAAAACATTCAACGCTAACTGTTGAGTAATCGTTAATATTTATAACTATAAACATAAAAATCAAACAGCTGATTTCAACGTATCTGCTAATATTGATAAGGATTTATATTATTTACTTACCGCATTTTGGGTAATTTAATAGGTAAATAATTTCGAAAAAGAAAAAAATGATACATATATGAATTTAATTAAAACACTAGCTTTAAATTCAAGACCATTCCTTATAACCTTGTTCTTAAGGATAACCTACAAAGATGCTACTATCCTGCCATCTGGTGAGATTAAATATAGTTAAAGGGAAATTATATACGCTATTCATAATTTTAATTATATTTTTTAAATGTATTTATAAGAAATTATTTATTGTTAATAATTAATTGAACTATAAAAAATAAAGAATAAAACTTATTTATTATTACTATTATTATTATTTATAAATAAAAAATTGTAAGTTTCAACGATATTGATTTTAATAATAAAATTACATCTGTATGTTTCTTAGATATTTACAAAATTTTTTAGAATTTTTAAATATAAAAAATAACAATTTGCTGCTGAATTAAAAGAAAAAAAATTATAAACCAAGAAAACTTGGAACTTGTTTTTTATTTTAACGAAAAAAATGTTTGAATATTTAATTTAATTCTGTGCTACATGTGAAAGTCTAGACATATATTTAAGTAGTTTATTAGTGTCAGATGATTATGGAAAAAATGGACTAGAATATAAAAATTATATTTAAAAATTATAATTATAAATCAAAAGAAATATATATTTTAAAAACATTGAAATATGTATTTTTAAAAGGCGCAGAATGATAAACGCCACCATTCCAAACAAATCGAAGAACAATTGAAAGGATAGACCTAAAAATAATTGGATATATAATGTAAAATCCAATGAGGAAAAAAGCTCTGCTAAAAGATAACTGGCTTGTTAAAAAGAAATGAAAAATAAAAATTAAAAACTAATGATCACATTAACTTATTCATTTAATTAAGGATAATCATTGTAAGAATAGGATATATCCTAAGAATAAAATATTCCGTTTGTAAAGAAAGAAAAAGTTTAAGTTTCAACATTAAAAAAAATTAAAAAACAGATTTAACGTTAAAAATTTGTACAGTTTTGCTACATACAAAATTCATAATTTATAGAAAAAATATTTTTATGATAAGTTTTTGTTTTTACTTAAATTTACATAAATAATTTAACTTCTGATTTCCAAACTTATATGTATGTGCGAAATTTTTAAATTTAAATTTTAAATATTAATAGCATATAAGAATGTCCTGTTTCATATATTTTATAAGAAATTAGGAAGTTTTGTAAGAAGGAAGAAAAACTGTAGTAGAAAAAACTAATTTCAAATGACTTTTATTAAACATTGAATATCTATTTGATACATTTTTTGTTTTTTTAACTATTAAAATGGCTGTGAAAAGGACTCGAGTATAATTATGTAAATTTCTTAAATCTACATAATTACACTCCAGGTTTTATAGATGTCTTATTAAATTTTCTTATATAAAGTCATGTAGAAAAAATTTAATTTTAATGCTAATTTGTTTAAAAAAAAAAACACACACACACCAAAAATCAGAATTTAACAAATTTTATTCGCTCAAAAAAATCATAAGGCTCGTTGAATTATTATTTTAAAATATTTAAATTATAATGGATTTCTTAGTTTTTCGAATTTATCATAAATTGTATCGATTTAAATAAAATCAAATATTTTAAAATTATTTGATGTTATTCACGAGAGTACAAACTGCTTTACAGATATATTTTTGTGAAATAGTATTTTATATACAAAGAATTTGTGCAAATAAATTTTTCTTTTGTAGATTATATTTCTATATTCAGGAAAAGATTCAGATTAAACATAAGCGTATAAAGTTTCTATTCTTCAATTTGAATGATATTTTTTTGCTGGATAAGCTCATTTTTCTCAGATTTCTGTTCCAATCGCATTAAGGGATCACTCAAATATGATGTCACCAATTTTAAGTCCTTTTTGATTACCTACTTCATCCTAGTCACATTTTTTCACCAATTTTTAGACACCTCCTTGCTGATGTCTCCTTTGATCTGCTACCACGGTATTAAAATCGAGAATTTCTGTAAAACAGATCTACGGTACATTAATTTATTCACATTTTCTGCCAAGACGAAGCTAATTTTAAAAACTGGCAATTAAAAAAAAAACAAAATTTATCGATTTACCATAGAAGAGTAATCTAATGACATTATACTAAGTAATTCCTAGACTGAAGAGGTTATATATTGGTATATCTCTTAGTGATATCTTTATATGTAATCTGTACCCGTAAAGGTTGAATTGCTGCCATTATCCTTTCGTATTAAAGGTTCAATTAGAACACTTCCAACACATATTTAGCGTAGCGCTTTAACTGAAGTGTAATTATTTAAATACGCAAGCACTTGCTATGTGATCATTGATCAAAATACTTCTGCATAATGGTTTTGGTTAAAAAATTATTTCAAATAGGAAAATTTTTGAGAATCTTTAGGACATCATCTTTCTATCAGTCCCCCACCTCCTCCACAATCTGTCATGAGATTTGTACTGTACATAGCACAGGATCACATAAGATTACGC
Source organism: Centruroides sculpturatus (assembly GCF_000671375.1). Classification (NCBI taxonomy): domain Eukaryota; kingdom Metazoa; phylum Arthropoda; class Arachnida; order Scorpiones; family Buthidae; genus Centruroides; species Centruroides sculpturatus. Next base: position 74,122 of record NW_019385106.1, on the reverse strand, counting down.
CTTTTTCGATTTATGTTTATTAATACTTTACTATGAGGATAAATTTTGATTTGATACTACTAATTGATATGAAGCGTTCTTAATGAAATAATATATTGTGAAGTTAGAAAGAAATGTTTTGAAAAAACAGGGAGATAACATGAAAAACTCTTGTAAAGTGCGCACCCTTAGAAACAGGGTAGATAAGAGTATGCAATATGGGATCTAAGAGTACGCACCCTTTATAAATTATTTCTAAGATGCAATTGTATATTGGATTTTATAATACGGTACTGTTGTTTGATAATAGGCAAAATAGTTTTTAGATAAATTATTTTTCATCTTTTACATTTAAAAATACACATGCTCTGCAGCTCCCAAATTTTCCGACTACTGATCAGAAAATATGGGAGAATCAGGAAACAAATCATTATCCACATAATTTTAATTTTAAAAAATATATATTTTTTTGAGATGAACTGGTACGGAAACAAATAGTAGTCAAATTCTCATTTGTATAGTTATCTGGTGTAAAGTCAAACGTGTTTAAGGTTGAAATATTCTCAAACACATTTTTAATGAAGAACAATTTCGAAACAATTCAATTGTATAATTTATAAAGAAGTTTGTTGTGATTTCAGATAAGCTACCTGGATTTCTGTTTTGTTCTTTAGCAATTCTTTTTGAACTTTTTCAGTGTGTGTGTTTGTTTTTTGTTTGTTTTATCACTATTTTCTGCGTCATAAAAATTGTACTTTGTTTTTTAATAAAACAATAAAAATAAATTATTTTATTTATATGATAATGGCAGATAGACCGGCTATGAATATTGTTAAAGTTGAGAAGATGAGAAGAATTGAAAAGATTTTGTAGTTTATTATGTTATGAAATCGGAAATATAGCTTCATTATTTAGTAATTTGATTAATCGAACAAATTATAATATTCAGGACGAGACAACACGTACAATATCAGAAGATACAATGCACTGCGGTAAATTCGAATTCCAAGGGAGCCGAAAATTTTTGAATTGTTATAAATGTCTAACGAAATATTATAGAAACTTAGCAAGTAATGCAACATTTCAGAAATAAGATAAATAAAAAATACATTGTATTTGTTGAATGATAAAAATTAGACCTAAAAACAACATAAAATTTCAAATTTAAACTTAAATGATAATTAAGCTCTGAGACAATGATAACTGCTATTCCAAGAACACTATATTACACATTAAATATAAGAATATATGTAATAAAATGTACGAGCAAGAACAATTACATCATTTAGTTAAACCATATAACTCATATTTACATAATAAACATCATTCCTAACGCGTAGAAATTTATTTTCGTTCCAATTATCTGGAAGGTCTTAAAATTCTAATTAAAAACTACGGAAAATCCAAGTTAAATATTCCTACCATAAGTTAAATATTCCTACCATAAGTGAAATTGCATCAAACTCGTGTGCACGGTTTACAGATCATGAAGGAGAGATTTTGGCAATAAAAAGAAATAAATCAGATATATATTGATAGAGGAAATATAACACTGGGAAAGGGAAAAGATACGCAGTGCAAAGAAAAGCATAGTGAACTGGATCAGTGTGTGAGTGGAAAACATGAATCATGCTCAACAGTATGCAAAGTTTAAGCGATGGATTTATTGCTTTAATTCCATACATTAATACGATACATAAAAGTAATTAAGTATCACACTCGCTAATAGAGGCTTCAAGGATGATAAGTGTGTGGTCTAGTAGGTTAGATGACTTCCGGCTTATGCGCTATATAAATTTCGCCATTTTTTCTAATCGAATATGTTAAAAACATAATTTTTCAAAATGTTTCACAAATGAATCTTAATTAGCGTTTACTTCAAAAAGTTTATTAAAATTTCAATAATCAAGTAAAATAATCAAGTAGAAATAAGATAAATAAAAATACATTGTTTTTGTTGAATGATAAAAATTAGACCTAAAAACAACATAAAATTTCAAATTTAAAATGATAATTAAGCTCTGAGACAATGATAACTGATATTCCAAGAACACTATATTACACATTAAATATAAGAATATATGTAATAAAAATATCATCATATACAATCATCATATTCAATAACAGTGCAGTTTCTATACGTATGAATATTATTTCTAATTTTAGCACGAGCATTAAATTACCTATAAATGAAGTATTTTCTCTAATTTTTCCACAACAATTTTCTATTTTCTTATCAGAATATTTCATATACAGTATATGGCTTAGAACATTTAAATGATATCGTTTGTATTCCTTCCTAAATTCGTTAATTATTTCTGAGTCATCAGTATTAAAAAAAAATTTAACGGTGGCATATCTACGAATTATCACATCGAAAAAAACTAGAAATAGATTTGTGCATAAAATTCTCTTTATACGTAAATCTAAAAAGACTTATACGCGTATAAAGAATGTTTGATTTATCTTTACTTAACTACTGGAAAAATAACACAAACAAACAATGATTTATTTTAAGTTTTTGGTAAGAATCGACTGTCTCTACCCCTTCTCTCCGAATACGTCTATGCTCGAAACGACGATTTTAATACATTCAAGTTTCATGTAAATTGAGAGGAAAAAAAACAACATTAATTTTTCACGCTTAATTAAATTTTGAGTCGATCAAAGGATCCTTTCGATTTTCTATTCCTTTCCGTTCTTTTCGAACGATGACGTATCCACTTTCGTTTTAAAGGTCATTCATTGTGTTAATATTTCAAAATTAACAAATAAGACTTAAACTGCTATAAACCTCAATTGCAAATATGGGCATAATGTTAATAATTCCAACAAATTTAAAAAGTTTTATAGAAAAAGACAATAAAACGAACCTTTAAAGATCACACACCAGTGATATCGACGACAGCATTTACATGAGGTGAGAAAGTAAGAAGTTCTAAGGTCATCTTTGCGCAGAGGCGATATCGTTACTAATGAAGTTTATACTGAAGTGCGATTATTGCTAGTTGAAAACTTTAACCAATACCCCGCCCTGAGGTCTTTGTAAGACCGCGGAGGCAATTTTTGTGGCCTTTTTGAAGGCCTTAATAATAAATCTAAAATTAGGAAATTCACAACGAAAACGGTTAATCTTTTTCCATATTTATTTTCTATCTATTCGTTTATTATTTATTCATTCGTTACGTACTGCACACTTGAATTGTGAAATACAGTAGAGCATCGATTGTTCGAAAGTCAATCATCCGAAAGAATTCCAGTCGGCAAATTTAAATTTTCTCCAGTGCTGTGGCGCTGCAGTCTTGGGCTACTCAAATATTTTACGTTTTTGATACTAAATTAACTTCTGAAGTATAATTTTTTTTATTGTTTTTATATTTTTCAATATATTTATTTTGTTTGTACAAAATAAAAAAATAATTTTTAACGATACAATAGTCTTCGTTAGGCTTAACATCGACGAAAATTCAACGCGAAGCGACACGCAACGGAGAAAAATTTCAACACGGGATAAATTAATATATTTTTTCGTACATAACTGGTTATCCGAAAAATAAGTTATCCGAACAACCCCAGTCCCCAATTGATTCGGATAAACGACGCTCTACTGNAGAAGAATTGAAAAGATTTTGTAGTTTATTATGTTATGAAATCGGAAATATAGCTTCATTATTTAGTAATTTGATTAATCGAACAAATTATAATATTCAGGACGAGACAACACGTACAATATCAGAAGATACAATGCACTGCGGTAAATTCGAATTCCAAGGGAGCCGAAAATTTTTGAATTGTTATAAATGTCTAACGAAATATTATAGAAACTTAGCAAGTAATGCAACATTTCAGAAATAAGATAAATAAAAATACATTGTTTTTGTTGAATGATAAAAATTAGACCTAAAAACAACATAAAATTTCAAATTTAAAATGATAATTAAGCTCTGAGACAATGATAACTGATATTCCAAGAACACTATATTACACATTAAATATAAGAATATATGTAATAAAATGTACGAGCAAGAACAATTACATCATTTAGTTAAACCATATAACTCATATTTACATAATAAACATCATTCCTAATGCGTAGAAATTTATTTTCGTTCCAATTATCTGGAAGGTCTTAAAATTCTAATTAAAAACTACGGAAAATCCAAGTTAAATATTCCTACCATAAGTTAAATATTCCTACCATAAGTGAAATTGCATCAAACTCGTGTGCACGGTTTACAGATCATGAAGGAGAGATTTTGGCAATAAAAAGAAATAAATCAGATATATATTGATAGAGGAAATATAACACTGGGAAAGGGAAAAGATACGCAGTGCAAAGAAAAGCATAGTGAACTGGATCAGTGTGTGAGTGGAAAACATGAATCATGCTCAACAGTATGCAAAGTTTAAGCGATGGATTTATTGCTTTAATTCCATACATTAATACGATACATAAAAGTAATTAAGTATCACACTCGCTAATAGAGGCTTCAAGGATGATAAGTGTGTGGTCTAGTAGGTTAGATGACTTCCGGCTTATGCGCTACATAAATTTCGCCATTTTTTCTAATCGAATATGTTAAAAACATAATTTTTCAAAATGTTTCACAAATGAATCTTAATTAGCGTTTACTTCAAAAAGTTTATTAAAATTTCAATAATCAAGTAAAATAATCAAGTAGAAATAAGATAAATAAAAATACATTGTTTTTGTTGAATGATAAAAATTAGACCTAAAAACAACATAAAATTTCAAATTTAAAATGATAATTAAGCTCTGAGACAATGATAACTGATATTCCAAGAACACTATATTACACATTAAATATAAGAATATATGTAATAAAAATATCATCATATACAATCATCATATTCAATAACAGTGCAGTTTCTATACGTATGAATATTATTTCTAATTTTAGCACGAGCATTAAATTACCTATAAATGAAGTATTTTCTCTAATTTTTCCACAACAATTTTCTATTTTCTTATCAGAATATTTCATATACAGTATATGGCTTAGAACATTTAAATGATATCGTTTGTATTCCTTCCTAAATTCGTTAATTATTTCTGAGTCATCAGTATTAAAAAAAAATTTAACGGTGGCATATCTACGAATTATCACATCGAAAAAAACTAGAAATAGATTTGTGCATAAAATTCTCTTTATACGTAAATCTAAAAAGACTTATACGCGTATAAANCTTCATAAGTTTTTTATTGTTTTTATATTTTTCAATATACAGTATTTATTTTGTTTGTACAAAATAAAAAAATAATTTTTAACGATACAATAGTCTTCGTTAGGCTTAACATCGACGAAAATTCAACGCGAAGCGACACGCAACGGAGAAAAATGTCAAGATGGGATAAATTAATATATTTTTTCGTGCATAATCTGTTATCCGAAACATCGATCTTCCGAACAACCCGTCCCAATTGATTCGGATAATCGATGCTCTACTGTATGTTCGTAACAAATACTTGTAAAAATAACAACCAACTGAACCTTAAAAGAAATTCCAGGATATTCTATTGTAAACTCTAACGTTTTCGATCTTCAGGATATTGCTTTCCCCAAATTGGAATGCGGAAATGGAACGTTTTTAAGAATTATTTGAAAAAACTGTATAAACGAAAATTTTTTAAAGAATTCTATCAAAAAATTTTCAGGACAGCTAAAAAAAACACGGCCCAATTAATTGAGATAATTTGAGTTTTACTGTAGTCATTATGGTGTCACCCTTCTGGTGTTACTCAGTGTGGACGCCACTGAATCTACAGTTTTTCCATTTAAATTCTTTACTAGTGTGCCTTAAGTAAGCAATTGTTTCAAAATGTTTTAAAAAATTAAATCGAGTGACATATAATGTATACACAGTAATGTAATTAAAATGATTAAAAAGTAAGGATGACCTTTCTTTTCTGTAAGCTGTTTTGCTAACTGTTCGGAATTTTCCTAACTACAAAATTTCAGTTATTTTTTAAGTTCGAAAACGAAAACTATTAGGAAATGTTTTGAAAAATGAATTGGTTGTAGTTTAGTGGTATGCCGTCCTTGGAAGCGGTGGAAGCGTCGCTTCCCTTGTATTTTCTAAAGTGTAAGGACATATCGCGCGATTATTTTCATATTTTAACGTACTTTGAATTAATTAAAATTAATATTTTATTATAACCGCATTATGTATCTTATTACAAATTTCTATATTACATGTGAAAAAAATGATAAGATTGCTATTGTATATTCGAATATCAGTGACGGAATGGAAGCGCTGTAATGTCGAATACGGGACACCTTCCACGGCGAAAATATCTGAATGGTGTATAGCAGCCAAACATTCGTGCATGCGCTTTACAGAGCACCAAGCTCAAGCAGTTTAGCTGGTGGATGCTACACACCAAAATATCGTAAAACGCTTCCAAAAATTCCATCCGGGACCAGTTCTGGTCACTGTATCTGGTCTCTCGTCTCTCACAAGCCGGTCACTGATTGGCTAATCCAAATGATTAGCCAATCAGCGACCGGCTTGCGACAGACGAGAGACGTGAGACCAGAGACAGTAACCAGAATACGGCCCCTGGACTGTTAGTGCGTGCTAGATCACGAGTAGATTTATAACATAACCCAACCGACAGGCGTTTACTGGTATGTTTTTATGATAGTTCTGTACAGTTAATAGGAGTTTTAAAAAAATCCATTAAAATATTTGATATATTTATTCTTTTATTCTGCTGCTCTCCCATCTTGTATAGTTCATAGATTTCAATGTTAAACTAGGGATATTACGATTTAGTATGTTCCATCTATACGGGGATGCAGAAAAAAACGTGTAGAATTCTTGTACACGTTGTAAATGAGATGCACAAGATAAAAAAAAACGCTCAATTTATTTTCCTTAAATTTACGATTTACAGTTATATATCCGTTGTATTAAAAATTTGTCTTTCCACTTCTTTCCCCAGACTACAAATATTCAAGTACAGTACAAAGTAACCGGTTTCAACTTATTTCTACTTAAGAAGTAGTTAAATAATTAAGAGATTAGGGAATTAGGGACATAAATAAAAATCTGCTGAAAAAGCCAGACTTACTTAACTTAAAAGCTTAACTGAACCAATCGCTAGCCGAGTACTGTGAGGACTGATTTCTTCGTAATATTAGATGTAATAAAGACAGAAAATTTTCTAGTTCAATGAGAGTGACTGAAAAGTTGTAAATCTTAGAAATTTCTGTGGACACCTGGTCCTAAAACAAATTAGTTAGAAAACAAATGATGGACAATCTATTAAGTTTAACATATTTAAATTTTTACAACTATGGTGAGAAATGTTTAAAATTTACAACCCTGTCGCATCCTTTGAGATATACTAGTGATGCAACAAAAGAGTCATTTTGCTGGTATCAGCACCCTTGAGATTTAGCAGCCCGCATGCATGCATGCACTTGCACACCTACCAGGACTGTCTGATTCCACCCATCACCCACTCGTAGGGAGCTATTTGACTAAGTGGATTGTTTTAAGATTTAAAAAGTAAAGAATATTTTATGTTATTTTTATGTGCGTTTCTTTACAAAGCTATATTTAATTATAATTTTCTTTAAAAGTATATTCATACAATTGAAGAATATTTTGTACCAGGTATCCACCACACATTTTATTTCATCATGTAATTTTTTATAATTTTATTTTTAATTTTAGCCCTTATATCGTGGTTAGCAATTCAGAATGTGATTATGACATTAAAAATGCACTTAGAGAAGTCTACGATTTTTACTGGCTTATTGAACAAACTAATATGAATGGACCCTAGATCCATGGTTGGCAAACTGTGGCTCTTTGGCCGTTTGAGTACGGCTCTGCCACAAATATTTACTCTCTACTTTGCTCTTTACTTTAAATATTAAATGACTTATTTAAATTAGCTTATAAACAACTTAGTCAAATAAACAATTACAGAAATATTAAAACAAATCACTTCAATAATCACAAAATTGGATGAATATTAAAGTGAAAACTAAACACATGCACACACTGCTAAAAAAAAACACGGCCCAATTAATTGAGATAATTTGAGTTTTACTGTAGTCATTATGGTGTCACCCTTCTGGTGTTACTCAGTGTGGACGCCACTGAATCTACAGTTTTTCCATTTAAATTCTTTACTAGTGTGCCTTAAGTAAGCAATTGTTTCAAAATGTTTTAAAAAATTAAATCGAGTGACATATAATGTATACACAGTAATGTAATTAAAATGATTAAAAAGTAAGGATGACCTTTCTTTTCTGTAAGCTGTTTTGCTAACTGTTCGGAATTTTCCTAACTACAAAATTTCAGTTATTTTTTAAAAGTTCGAAAACGAAAACTATTAGGAAATGTTTTGAAAAATGAATTGGTTGTAGTTTAGTGGTATGCCGTCCTTGGAAGCGGTGGAAGCGTCGCTTCCCTTGTATTTTCTAAAGTGTAAGGACATATCGCGCGATTATTTTCATATTTTAACGTACTTTGAATTAATTAAAATTAATATTTTATTTCTTAGAGCATCAAGTTATATTTCTTAAAGAGACAATTATGATTATAATTCCTGACATTAAGTTATTCCTAATCAAATTCTTTCCTAAGAAATTTGTAGTGTATTTATGTTTATACAAAAAAGTTTTAAAAGATTCATTTCAAAGATTTTATAAGTCTTATTTTTCAGATGAAAAAAAGACAACTGGAATTTCTTCACTCTTAATTGTCAATTAATGTACTAGGCAAGAAGTTTATAGTGTATCATTAATTTCAACTAAGAATCAAGGTTTAGAAAATTATATATATATATATATATATGTTATGGACCAAGTAATTAATCGGGCATTAGATTAATCACTTGGTTCATAACATAAATAATGACTAAAAAGGATACACAGTGTGATAAATTTTGATTAATTTATCAAATTGACCAGTAATTATGAATACTGCTATCAACTAGTTGGGCAAAGTGATAATAATACGAGGAGTGATCATCCGACAGACACTAGCCAATCAGCACTCCGAGTTGCCGATTGTATCGCATTGAGTGTGTATCGCGTTTAGTACCAAATTTTTAATTGTGTGACATTTTAATTTGATTAAAAAGCTCCACTTATTTCATTTAGAAATATTTATTTTTTATGAATTATTTCAAAGCATTTTAAAAGAGCATGTAATCTTTTAAAACTAAGTACTATTAACTATATTAATTAAATGGTAAAATTTTACCTATGTGCACCGTCATGGCAGCAGTTGCAACTGTTTNCTTTGCTCTTTACTTTAAATATTAAATGACTTATTTAAATTAGCTTATAAACAACTTAGTCAAATAAACAATTACAGAAATATTAAAACAAATCACTTCAATAATCACAAAATTGGATGAATATTAAAGCGAAAACTAAACACATGCACACACTGCTATACATAAACAAAGAGGTCAGGTTTTGTGCTGATGTCACTAACTTTGCATTCCTAGCTAACATTGTAGAATAGGGATCTGGCTATCCTTGTAGTATATAGTCCTTGAGTCCGTCAGCAGTCTCATTGTGTACAGTAATTAGTGCTTGTCCGTCTTGCTGAAAATCCTACAGGTATTTTTGTCATCAATTTAAAAATTGTAATTATTTTGTGTTGGTGGTTTTATTATTATAAAATGAAACATGCTCTATTTGACATGGCTACAATGAAGAAGCAAAGAAAAACTGAATACGAAAATTGTGAATTTAAAGTTGAATGAATTGAGACTTTCACTTTTATTCAAAACTTAAATGGCCTTCTGAACTGTCTTATTTGTCAGGAAAAATTGGTGCATAACAAGAAGTCAAATTTGGAAAGACACTTTACAACTAAACATGTGTCATTTAGTACTAAATATGCTGTCGGTGATGCAAGGAAGAAAGCAGTTGAGGAACTTCAGAAGAGTCAAGAAAATCAAGTTCTGTATTTATTACTAGATGCAATTTTCCAACAATGTTAATATTGCAAGTTTTGTGGTTAGTCAAGAGATTGCTAAGAGAGGAAAACCATATACAGACAGCAAATACATAAAAAGTTAGTTTTATAAATGCATCAGAAGAGCTATTTCAGGATTTTAAGAACAAAGCAGAATTGTGCCTAAAATTAAAAACAACATACAAACCTGACTTACCCAAACTTTCCAAAGAGATGCAAGGCCATTCTTCACATTAGTGTTTGTCAGTCATTATCATGATTTAATTTTATGGATACTTTACTTACAATTTAATTTTATCAATAAATATCATTATTAAGTATGATATCAAGTTTTCTTCAATGCACCTATTGTTTAATTAAGACTTAAAATTTTAATTAAAGTTTATTGATTAATTAAAGATTGTATGTATGTATGTATTAAGTTAATAATAATGTACCTACCTATATAGTTTGGCTCTCAAAAGAAATCTCAATCATTGTAATGTTGATATTTGGCTCTGTTGACTAATGAGTTTGCCGACCATAGCCCTAGACGTCTACATCACTGATGCACAATTAACTGATTTCCCCTGGAAGTCGGCTTCTTACAGAAACACAGCTTCCCTATCATCTAATGTCACGGCATGCCACTATTGTAGTTGTGTGTGAGTTTTTCTAGTTTGTTGCTTTTTCCAGATGAAAAGTTGATGACATCCTTCATTGCAATTTAGAGTATTTCCATTTCCACTAGTTTGCATTTTTTCTTCCTCGTATTTGTTTCTTTTTGCCATGTAAACACTAAAACGGCTTTTTAAAGCCTATTTGGGCCAGAATGAAACTGCAATGGAACGGCAAGGTAGGGGGGTGGATGCCCTACTTGTCTGGAGCGAATCTCTATGAAAACTTTGCGGTGTTGCTTGTCTGGATTTGCCTGTCTCCTCCTTTCTCAAGTTATATTTCTTATAGAGACAAATGGTCATATACTCGCCCACAGAAAAAAGGTTAAAAAATACCACATATGTGACTTAAGTTGTCAGGTCTCATGAAAAAACTGACTGGGGTCATTCATCATAACATTATACAATGGTTATTTATCCAACAAGGTAAATTGAGAGACCCCACATAATTGATTATTTCCTGAATGAGAAACCCATACAAACCATTTCATTCTAGAACAGATTTTCTAAAGGGTTTTAATATGAACTGTTTTCAACTTTTTTTTTTGTTTTGTAAGTGTATCTTTTAATACTTAAATTAATTCAACAGTAACATATTGTGGCACAATGTGGATACTTTATTGTTGCAATGAAAAAAAACTCCAAAAACTGGACATCTTAACTACAATTAATATCAAAAAACCTTAAATTCAGTAAAAATAGACTGCCTTGGTGGTCTTTGCCTGTGACAGTGATGTAAATGTTTTGTTTGGTAGAGCAAGACTATTACATCACACTTTGGCTACAACAAGACTCAAATATTTGTAAACTCAAAATTTATAAGGTTAGTGAGTAAGGGACTGCAATTAACTTTAAAGATTCTGCAGTTGTGTCACATGTTTGAAGTGCATTATTTGAAGTTTTATACTGTAGTTTTTTTTTTTTACCATTTTACTATATTTGTGTTTTTACTCACAATATTTGTATATATTGTTGTATTTATTTAATATTTTTCTTGATGATTATTTATTCCTATTTTCTATCTTTTATTTAATATATTTTATGCTGTTGTGCATGTGACTTGCTATGTAAATTTGTAATTTTGAATGTTTTTAATTTCAAATATGCTTCCTGTTCTATTCATTAATACCATTCAGGAACCCAAAGATGGTCATTATACATGGTCGAAAATATTCATTCCATTAATGAACTTTGTTTTTATTGGATTTATGGTTTCCTGAAATTAACTTTATTGTTATATTGAGAAGTTTTATAATCACCCTGTATAGACTTTTCATTTAAAATTTACAGTATATAAATTTATTTTTTTCACATATTTTACTAATGTATTTATACATTAGTAAAATTTATTCATACACAGATCAATTAATATTTTATTTCTTAGAGCATCAAGTTATATTTCTTAAAGAGACAATTATGATTATAATTCCTGACATTAAGTTATTCCTAATCAAATTCTTTCCTAAGAAATTTGTAGTGTATTTATGTTTATACAAAAAAGTTTTAAAAGATTCATTTCAAAGATTTTATAAGTCTTATTTTTCAGATGAAAAAAAGACAACTGGAATTTCTTCACTCTTAATTGTCAATTAATGTACTAGGCAAGAAGTTTATAGTGTATCATTAATTTCAACTAAGAATCAAGGTTTAGAAAATTATATATATATATATATATATATGTTATGGACCAAGTAATTAATCGGGCATTAGATTAATCACTTGGTTCATAACATAAATAATGACTAAAAAGGATACACAGTGTGATAAATTTTGATTAATTTATCAAATTGACCAGTAATTATGAATACTGCTATCAACTAGTTGGGCAAAGTGATAATAATACGAGGAGTGATCATCCGACAGACACTAGCCAATCAGCACTCCGAGTTGCCGATTGTATCGCATTGAGTGTGTATCGCGTTTAGTACCAAATTTTTAATTGTGTGACATTTTAATTTGATTAAAAAGCTCCACTTATTTCATTTAGAAATATTTATTTTTTATGAATTATTTCAAAGCATTTTAAAAGAGCATGTAATCTTTTAAAACTAAGTACTATTAACTATATTAATTAAATGGTAAAATTTTACCTATGTGCACCGTCATGGCAGCAGTTGCAACTGTTTGTGCTCCCGATGGAATCTTCCCAGAGGGGAGTGGCCAGCAGGCCACCAATTGTTTAACGTCAGTTGTTATTTATACATACTACTTATTGATACATGTGTTCAAGAACTATTGTGAATCAATAACTACCGACATTAAACAACTGGCAGCCTGCTGGCAGTTCCCTCCAGGAGGGATCCATTGAGAGCACAAACAGTCACGACCGCCGCCAAATTTGGTACTAAATGCAATATGCACACGCAACTCAGATGCGAGTGCTGATTGGCTAGCGTATTTTGGATGATCACTCCTCAACGTATTATCATCACTTTGCCCGACTAGATGATAGCAGTATTCATAATGACCGGTCAATTTGATAACTTATTGAAATTTATTATAATGCCCGATTTTGTTGGTCATTATTCATAATGCCCATATTAATCACTTTGTCCATATATATCTTTTAATGTTGTCAACTTAAACAACTAATTAAAAAGTTTCTAACTGGAAAAAAGTAAAATAGTTTAGTTTTAAAAAAATTTAAATTAGAAATTCACATATATTTTAAATGAAATACTATATATATTATATATAAATTAGGTACCAAGAATTCTCTTTCAATAATTCTTTTGCATAATATATAATTAGTTCACAAGATGAAAATACTTACAATATTTTTTGGGAGATTTGTATGTATTTTTGTCCTACATAATCTGCAATCTCTAAAGGATGTAGAACTTTTACCTAGTTAAGAAACATTGCATAAGATATCAACAAAGCATTTCAAGAACTGAATCCAAGCTTGTATTAATGAATGGAAAAGTACTGTACATAAAGAATAATCTAATTTTTATTTCTAATTTCCACTTTAACTGAATTTGGATTTTGAAACTTTTTTTGATATGAAGTTTATAAAAAAAAAATTAGATATTTTACAAAATAAGAGGTCTTACTGAGAGAGATTTATTTATATTTTTAATGCTTTTTAAGGTATCAGATATATTTATAGAGATTTCACAAATAAGAAAATTAATAAATTTCTTCTATATAATAGATTACACCAAATTTATCACTATTGATCATGTGAATTTCTTTGAAAAATGTACTGTATTCAGTAATACAGATGAAAAAATTATAGCTTGAACTGTATTAATGATTATTGTATTTTTGTACATATAATCCACAGTTTAGCTGTTTAAAAAAATAATTTGAAAGAGTTCTGGTAATGCAATTGGGTGGGTTATTTGCTGATTTTAAATTGCAATTACACATACCTATGGAACAACAATTCTCTTTGAGTGCAAGTATATGGTGAGGGGAGGGTTATGTGAAGGTTTTGTTTTCATTCTAGCAATTTTATACAAGTTATGTGCTGCCACAGATTATATGCACAACATTCAGTACTCAGAACAAAATTCAATTAACCATTATACATTGTTAATAAGATTCAACCAACATATTGATTTGTAATTCTATTTATTTTCATTATTATGTAATTTGATTGAAAACTTTCAACAAAATTCATTGCCAAAGATTTAAAACTTTTTTGTAGACAGAAAACATTGTCATAGTATTGCCTTTACTACTATTCTGAAAATTTTTTATATTAATCTCATCAATAAATTTTTGAAAAATTTTTCTGAAAACTGATATGCTTAAATTGAATTTTTAAATATTAAAACTTACTCTATCTGCCACACTTCCAGGAAGGATTGTTTTAACAACAACTCCAGTACTTCTGCCACCAATTATTCCAAATCCTAAACCAGATCCATCATTTGTTAATTCAATTGCTTCCACCTGAGCCCACTCTGTAGTCAACTAAAACAAAATAAAAATATTTAAATGTTAAAATGATAACAAACGTGTATTAACTTTTTATTTTTAACACGTTTGTTGTTATTTCATTAATAATTCTCATTATTCTGTTCATAAATTGGATTTAAGATCTACAAGAATCATATTTTTACCATAACATTTTTTACTAATTATACAACTGTTTAATTTTGTTCACATCTGAATGCAGTTTTTTAAAAATTATTAAACAGTTCAAGTGAACAATTTTAGAAAGGCTTAAATTTCCACCAAAGCAAATATTATAAGTTTAAACTAACACAAATTTGATATATAAACAAAATTTAATCAGCATAAATAGTAAACAAATAAAAAATTGCTTAAAAAAGTAAAAAACAAGTTATATAATTTTGCAAAATACATTACAATAGACACAATAATTATTTAACAATTCTATTTAATAAGCTATTTCCAAACAGATTGTAATGAATCTCCTAATAAAAATGTCACTGACATTGTTTGATACATTGGTAAGAGATGGCAATGCAAAATGGTAGAAATAGATATGAAATGGACTTGTCAATAGAACATTTGAACATTTATTCTTATGTCTTCCAAACTATCAAAACCATTTCTTGGTTGCATTTATAAGTTAAAGCTACAACATTTGAAATAATTGTTGTTTTTGTAGTTAACCCAATTCAGCATCTAATTTGGTTATTAAGTTGTCATTCACATCTGCTTCAATTTTATCGTAGGAATCAAGATCTTGACTACCATCTTTTGTTTAAAGCTTTGATTCCAACTTATCATCTCTTTTGGAAAGAGATGGTACATTGGAATCAAAGTTTATCTTTCAGCTGATAAGCTCTTGGTTTATGAATTCAATCATAACTTTCCCATGCTCAATATTCAACAATATTTATAAATTTATTTAAAAAAGTTCTTCTGTAAATCTTGGAATAGAAAATGCTGTCCAACTCTAGATAATCTGAAGATATAGAATTTTAGTTTAATTAATTCCTTATGTGTACTTTAAACTACAGTAATATACAGTGCAGTACTTCAATATGTTTCCCATGCTTTTCAACTCAGGGTTTATTTGAAGACCAGGATTTAAGCAAGGAAGTACAGTATATATTGTTTCATCCATATTAACATTTTTCTTAAACTTCAACAATAAATTTTATTGAAATTATAACATGCATAAACAATCAAATGTTATGCATTTAAAGAAAACTTTTTCTTTTTATGAGTAAAGTTTGATATTGATTGTTTATGGACAAAACTACTTTCCCAAATTAATTGATTATAAAATAAAATGCAAAATTGTTCAGGAAAACTATCTATACTAATATTATAAAGAGGTAATGTTTGTAAGTAAGTTTGGATGTAGCGGGTAATCTCCAAAACTACTCATCCGATTTCAAAAATTCTTTCACCAATATTTAGAATGGAACTTCGGGGTGGACATCGGCTGTATATTATTCCAGTAAACATTCATATAAATTAAAAGATATCATCTAGGGTTAAGGCTTTTATGTCCAACAGATGGCGCTACAAGTATGATGACCTAAGTTTGCTTTTCTGTGAGGATGAACTAAAGCATATCATCTTCTATCTATCTACATAAATAAAAATGTAATGTTCGTTTGTTCCTACCGATTCCTTTGAAATTTTGACACAACGCTGCATTCGAATACACACGTGTTTTTATATAATATACATGTCGAAATTCCCCCCACCGGGGGGAGTTGGGTTGGATTAAGGCTTACCGTAAAGAACTCTGCTTCTATTTATACTGTTTTAGATGCGGTTTTTTGCCTTTTAATAGGGTACGTCAACAGAATATACACTAAGAAGGGATTTTTCGAAAATTCCCCCCATGGGAAAAGTGTTACACATTTATAATAGATACATTTTGAGCCACAACAACGCGTGGCGGGGTCTGCTAGTTTATTAATATAGCAAAATTTAAAATTTCTCCTTGTGTGTTTCATCATTAAAATCAACATAACTAACTATTCAATGAATTAAAATATTTTGATGAAAATTTGATTTCAGAAATGATAATTTTATTATAGAAACTTATATTCCTCTCATTAAAATTTACTGATTACTTACTTGATTCAAATTTCTTCTCTAATAATAATCTTTTAACTGATTTGTCTGAAAATATTATATTGTTTGTGTATATTGCAAAAAGAGCTTTTTGGAAATTTGTTTTTTAAGTAATAGTACAAAATGAAATGCTGAAATAGAATTTTTAATATTTAATATATAATTATTGCTTATCTATATTACAAATATTTTGATTATCTGATGCATTATGGGATATGACAAAAAAAATTAATAAAAAATATGGCAGACCCACTAAGTCCACTACAACACAGAGTTGCTACATTTAATAAACTATTCTTTCATATCTGATGTGATGGCTCAACACTGATTTTCCTTTTTTTTTTTTTTTTTAATAAACTCAGTTCTCATTCTGGTAGGAATTCCTCTAAAAATCACATACACAAACAAAACACCAGGGATGGCAAACCTTTTTGAGTGCACATGCCATATAGTAAGCATACTGTACTTACCTTTAAAAATGTTTAAACATGCTTTTTAAACTTTGAATAATAATATTTTAAAAAATTAAATGAATGTGTTTTAATTTGAATAAATGTAAAGAAGCTGATTGAAAAAAGGATGATTAGGGGAGAAACCTAAAGGATGATTGAAAAAGACAGATGATAAATCAAAATCATATGATACATTATGTACTGTACAGTACCAGATGATTTCTCCTACCTAGGCCACTTTGACAGGCATGTTATAAGTTTTCCACCCTCTGGAAAAGACAAATATAACTTTCTCCATGACACTGTCTACTCTTTCTGTCCTTTTTTCCATCCCCAACATAAGTAAAGTTGTAAAACAAAGCCTCTGCAGTGTTCAGCGCAACGAGAATAAAAAACAGGTATAACATAAAGAACAAAACTTTATTTTATACCGTATGAACACAAAAAAAAAAAAAAAGATCAGGTCCCAACTCTGGTGCATTGTTTGTGAATACTTTTATGCAATAGATAAGTACAATCAAGATGCTTACACAAAAGGATATTCTCAACCACTTTTCAGGATCCACACACATAGGGTTCAAATCACAAAAATATATACAAAGATCAGTTGTGCTTAAAACTACCTTACAAACTATTTTTACTCTAATTAATACTAAAAGAGGGTAGAGATGTTAGATTGAGAGAGATAGATTTATGAAGAAAGAAGTCTTTAAAAAAGGGTACCCATCACTTCACATTTCATGATGAAACCATCCAAATATATCTTTGCAGTTCTCCTGGATTTCACTGGTATATCTATTTTCCTTCTTAGTTGTTACTAGTTCTCTTTTCTTTTGGTCTTCTAAGAGAGATATCCTGTTTTGACTCTCAAGACTCACCGGCGCTTTCTGTACCGACCGTATATCTTAGCTGTCGTACCTTTCACTTCAGATACCACTCAAACCCAGAGCTCGCCCTCTGCACGTCTGCCTTCCTTGGGAACTTGACCAAAAAGTGCTGACTATTATTTTGACAAAAAGTATATATATTGACCAAAAAGTGCTGACTGATATTTGCCCTTAGGGCCTTCTCCACTCTATTGTCTAACACTCACACCCATGGAAGTAGGGCAAAGGTGGAAAGTTCTCGAACTCGGTAATAAAGGAAAATCAAGAACAAAAGGGAAATTGATAGGCTAGGAAAGGTAGGTGATAGAAAATGAAAATAACAATTTAAAAACTATACATGAATAAATGGCATCATGCCACACCTCCATTTCCATGGAAAAGGTGGTAGACACAAGTATAGTAAAAAATGAAATGACCTTGAAAGTTTTTTGTATCCATAAATACTTCTAGCTAAATTTGTTAAAATCTCATTGTAAGTGCAATATTAACAAAAGATATTAATAACAATTATAATATTATATTGAAATCATCTAATTACTTAGCATTATTTTTTATGAAGGAAGTGCCATAAGTTTACAACCTAACCTACTGTGCATGACTGAAAGTCGTGTCCAGTAGGTTAGACAAGTATACAAAAGTTTTTATCTTTAACTGTCTACTTGGACATTGCTTATTAGTAGGACGTTACACTGGTGTTTAATATTTGATACAAAATGACAGTTAGATCAGAAAAAATAAATCCTTTATTTTTTCTGATCTAACTATTGATATCAATTTTGTATCAAATATTAAACACCAGTGTAACGTCCTACTAATAAGCAATGTCCGAGTAGATAGTTAAAGATAAAATTAGATATAAGGACAGTAAGGCATTGTTAATTAATTAAGTATATAAAAGATTAATGTCTTATTAGTGTTTGATGTAAATTTAGTGCCTATAGTACTAAAAGATGATTTATAGTGGACTTCTGTATATGACATGGCAGCAAATTTTAAACTAGAGTATCAGGCAGTCATCAAGTTTCTTACAAAAGAAGTCCAAGCACCCATGGAAATCAAGCAACACCTAGATCATATGTATGGAGAAACTTTGCCATCATATATCACTGTCAAAGACAGAGCCGGACTACCACAGGTTGAACGGAGCAGCCACTCCAGGTGATGTCCTAGGAGGCGCCTCAGTGGTAAAGAAAATTAAAGGGTATAAATTAAGGGCAACCAAGGGGGGACACCATAATAGGATCTCGCTCCATCCTAAAACTTGCCTCGGGCCAGCACTGGTCAAAGAATGGGTTAAATGTTTTTGATTAGAACAAGAATCCTTTGAAGGTGATGCAAAGTCTGGTTGACCAGTAGCTGCAGTAACCTCAGAAAAAAAAAAATTGGTGTGGTGGCACTGGCTCTTTCAGATCACAGCCTGAAAGTGAAAGAAATAGCAATAATGACATATTAGATATGAGTGTTCAGCATATACTTCATGAGCATTTAGGCATGAGCAAAGTCAGCACAAGATAGTTCCCAAACTTCTTTCTTCTGTCCAACAGCAACATCATGTAGAAAATGTGCAGTCAACTTTGGACCTTTACAAAGCAGGTGGAGTTGATTTTTTGAAGTCTGTCATTACATGGGATGAAACTACGATCCTTCATTATGACTCCTTTTCTAAAATGGAATCAATGGAGTGGTGAAGACCATGAGAGGGTGAAGACCCATAAAAAGGCTAAAGTATTACCATCAACTAAGAAGATCGTGGTTAATATTTTTTGGGACTGTGAGGACATATTTATGGTGTACTTTAAAGAAATACTACTGTAAATGCAAATTATTCAATGCTGTTATATACTGTTTCCTATATTAAATTCAGAATTAAATCAGAACATAACTTACAGTCAAATTTTTTCTGCAAATAAGTTCCACACATCAATTTTTTTAATTATTTATTTCACTGTTTTATTAAGACAATAAAATAGAAATGTTCACAAAAACCTTTCAGTTCATCGGGAAAAATTTTAGAATATTAATTTCATGAAAACTTGTCCTAATATTGTAAATCCTTCTTCTGAGATTTTCCTGGTGATGAATTAAAACATTTGCAAGTATTTGGGATTTTTAGTAAAAATTTGGTATTTGGGAATATTTTATCTTTTATTTAATGTCATCCAATAAAGCAGTGAAATAATCACCAAATCTTCAAAAATATTAATACCTTATTTTGACATTTTGAATTTTTATGCAAGAAATTTGCTTGAAATATAGGTAAAGCCAAAAATGTGATGGATATGATCCTTCATGAAAAATTTACAGTAAATAAAACAAATATTATAGATTTGCACATAACTTTTTATAATGTCCAGTACTGAGCTAAGTATTTCATTAAGCAAATAATAATTAACAAATAGTAATGACTAAAATAAATAAATAGAAGGAGAAACTAATCCTAGTTTTTCCCATTGTTTATTTTTACACTTTCATTGGTACTTTTCGGTTAACGTCAGCTGATATGTACAGCAACAGGTAAGATTCAAGCTCTGAATGAAGAGTTTCACACCACTCCAGAATTGTTGACTTTGCGAGATATTCATCTCCAAAGATCAGTTTTTAACACGTATCAGTATATACTGCCTTTTCTACATGTTTTACATGTAGACATGCATCTTGTTGCTCACTATTGCTTGCATATCAGTGAATGGCAGGGGCAAGCTCACACACCCTCTAAAACCATAACATCAAGTAATCCATGAACAGTCAAATGGGCTATTTGAAGCATGGTCACATGGGATAAATTGTTAAACACGATAGCCTTCTGGCATCCCATTAACCAAAAAGTACCCTTTAATCAAATTTAATAACTGTAATTAATTGGACATCAAAATTTTAAATACTATTTAGTAATTGAAATATTGATTCCAATACTAAATAATTAAACCTAAAAAAATAATAAATGGAACAACATTTTACACATTTTATTAGTAAATGAAAAAACTTGCAAATTTTTCCAACTAAACCTTTGTTTATTAAAAATATTTATAAACCCGTTGAGTCAAAAACCTGTTAAATGTATCTGCAAATAATTTTGATATCTTATCCTTCTTATTTATTAATTTTTGATATTAAAATATCACACAAATGTTCTATCATTTCATTGGAAACATTGTAACATGCCCCATTATACAAACATACAGAATTTCATTTATAGATGAAGCTAACCTCATTTCTATTGAATGCTGTTTATTATGCCCCTTTTTCCATTAGTCAGGTATGTGAAATCTGCATGCAAAACATGAGGCTATTGAAGATTAGCCTCAGATTTCACACATGCCATTTGTTGGTCAGAAAAGTATGAAAACCTTGATTTGCAAGTTTTCTTGGTCTATTCAATGTGCTCAATTAAAGATAAAGTTTAACATTTAGGAAGGGTAGACCTCTTAGGGACTTCACCACTGGTTAGATTCCAAAACTTTAAAACAAAAACACACGAATTGTAATTATACTTTAATACTTGAATTTACATATTCAAATAAAGATGACTATTTTCTAATTATTTTTAACAACAAACTAAATAATCTAATTTTTCAAATTAGAAAAATAATCTGTAAAAAGTCTTTTATACAGTAGACATATATAAAAATAATTTTTTAATATAAAAAGATATCAAATTAGTATATTTATTGTTACTTGAGTGAGAATTTTCATTATAACTTTACAAATCAATTACAATTTAAAATACAAAATTTTCCTATTATGAAAAAGTTACTTTAAATATTTCCTTATTTTTAATATGAATATTTATATTTTCATAGATAACTCAGTTTGAAACTATTATCATGAATTAAGAAAATAGTCTAAGAATTTGGGATTATTTAAGAGTAAAAGAATAATTGTTATTAACTTTAGTACAATGTAAATGAATATTGTAATGCTTGTGTTTTGTCTTTGAAAAAGAAGAAAAATTATGAGAAATGATGAATAAAACACATGCCATAAACAAAAAATAGAAGCAATAGCCAATTTAAAAAGCAAATAAAAAAAAGGATTGAAAATAAGTTCAAAAAAGTCATTGAGGTCCAACATTGGATTCTAATAAGCTGGAGAAAACTTGATCTTTCTCTTAGTAGAAATAGCTTCATTCTGAATCTGGAACATCATTTGAAACTGCCATGTTTCATGCTTTTAAACACCAAGAACATGCAACTTTGGAAAATGGTACTCACTCTATCTGCCTTTGTTAGGCCACCTTCTTGATCAGCCTTGAAATAAAGAGACCTGGAATTGACTTCATTGGTTTGCCAATACTTTCAACATATGTTATGTCCCAGGCCACTACTAGGAAGAAAAATTATTAGGACAGTGACAATAAAGGATAGTTATTAGATAAGAGAATAAATTATAGAATAATGATGTGAAAAGCAAGAAAAAACAATAAAAACAGAAAAAAGTGTACTGTATTATGAGGGCAAGCAAATCAGAATGATTGATAAGAAAGAAATATATCTTGTGCAAGAAAAAGAGAAAGAAAGAAATATGTCTAGTGTTATCCTTAAAACTTTTTATTTTGAAAGTTGTGTAATCAGAGTAAATATTTGTTGATTACAAATCTGTAACTTCAAGCTTCACAAATTATAAAACTAATATTATAACTTAACTAAAAATATATTAAAAATCGTAACAATAATGATTATAATATTCCGTATAATTACAAAAATGTTGGAATATGTTGGTACTGCAATGTTGGTTTCTTAATTTCTTTATACTAATTATGAAAACTGTTCAATTAATGTAACTAAATACAATTCTTTTATACAAGAACAGTAACAGTGCTAAAAATATACTCATTCATGTTTTATGATGCTAGCTCTTTAAGACCAGTAAAGATTTTCTTTTTACTGACTTTATGTAAACCATAAATATTTTTCTCTTTAAAACAGTAAAAATTCAAATGAATAACAGATTTTTAAAAAATGCATTTAAAAGCATTCAAATGAAATCTAAATTTGATTAACTTTTCTGCTTGAAGTGAATGACCAGATTCTAAACTTAAAATGTTTTAAAAATAAGTAATAAGTTCAATTCAAGGATGTTTTAAGCATTTTTAATACCAGATTTTTATAGAAACAGTAGCTGCAAGGACCTGCTTCGCTGGGTTTTTATTTGTGGGCTAAAGTAACGATAGTGAAGATTAAGATAATTACATTATAGCCAATCTTACCTGTTTTCACAGAATGCAAGAATTAGGTCCCCCGTTTCCAGACTAATTAGAGAATTTTTACGTCCAGTCAAACGAACTGTTTTCAATTTGATCAATTTTCTGGAACGNTAAGAATCAAGTAATTTGAGTAAAGACTGGGAAAATGAAACATTTACATACTTAAGAAAAATACGATGTTTGTAAGACTAAAGTATTAAATTAATTCATAAGAAGGACGTAATTTTTTGAAAGAAACGAACGTTACAATAAAAAAAATCAATTTTTATTATATATAGATAATAGCATGCCTAAAATTCGCAAGTTCTCTATTTTGATGAAATTATAGTACTAAAAAATGTACCATCATTAAATAAATAAATTATTTCTGAAGTCTTACGTTGGTCATTGGAGCACAAAAGTGTTTTACGATTCCCCAACAGAAAGCACTTATTAACAAACACAACATAATTACAGATGGAAGTAGGCCTATATTTATGTCATAAATCTAATTTGTCAAATTTACAATATAATAAAATATCCATTTGTAGTGTCATCTTTCTATATAATTATTCATTTTGCGTGATCTTTCTCTATAATTCTTAGTATCATTACATTGTTTTCATAATTTTCAATTTTATCATTATGATCTAATGAAATTCATCTGCACTTACTTTTAAGTCGAATTTGTGCAATGTTGTATAAATAGCATAGAAAAAACTAAAGGAAGCATTTATTTTGCTATATTTGTAATATTTATTAAAAATATGAAATTATAGAAAGTTTATATCAGCATTACACGTTTTTTTAAAGAAAAAAACGGAAGCCAGTGATATGTTGGAAACAGATAAATCCTGGGTTGGCTTCATTGTAATATGTTTTCTCGGTGGGAAAGCTTTATCTCATTTAATCTTACAGATTTTGAAGTTATAAAAATCACAAAAAGCTTTACCTAAAATTTACATTAAAATCATCAGAATTTTTAGAATAAACAGATGACGCAAATAAATCTATCATTGAAAAGCTATAATTTTTAGACTAATTTAAAAACTATTATCACCCAAAACAAAATAAATATTACTTTACATCTCAACTTATCAAAAAAAAAAAAATAGTATAACTTGTAATTTAGCATAACAATCATCAAAATATTTTAAAGACAAATCTGAAGAAATGCAGATCTCGAGATATTTATTTCAGTCCTCTAAATACAAATTAATTAAATTATATTTTCACCGAATTCTTTTCAATGTATCGTTATTTTTTAAACTGCCCTTTTAATACGATTAAATTTTTTTANAGATCGAATTTTAACGCCTGTACGTACAGTGATCATTGTATTGTTGGGATCTGGAAGAAACGAACCTGTTTCGAAGTGACAATAAATATCTTTGTGTTCAATACATCCAAAGTGTATTTATTTCGTACCTTTCCGCTCGCGGGACATTGTACTTGTCGCAACGAAACACCACAAAATTAATGTAAAAGTGCACATTATCCAAATAAATCAAATACATCTAAAGTTTTGCTTTTTTAAAACACACTTAATAAAGATTCAACATACAATACACCAGTCTTGTTTTTAAGTCGTATGCTACAAGTTTCAAGTTGCGTCTCAAGTCACTTCAGTTGTGTTTCAAGACCTTCTTGGAAAAACCTTTAGATCTATTTCACCAACAAGCAATTACACAAGTCACAAAATTAACAACTATTTTAAATCTTGGATTAGCAACTTTGCATACAACCATTTTAAGAATAGACATGATTAGTGCACTATTCTTGGCAACTAGTAACTAATCTTGCCAAATATGGCAGATGACCTGTTCTGTTTTTTAAGAACAAGATTTACTAATCTCACGATATACTTATCTTTTGTAAAAATTTATTGGTGAAGTCCTTGCTGTCAGTAATTTCAGTATTAATCTAATCATTGGATATACAAATATCCTGTTATTGTCTCTACCATCAAATCCCATTAAATTCATTATTTGAATAATGAAAACACAGAAAATCAAATAAAACACTTTGGTGGAAAAAACTTGTTACTGTTTAAATCTTTTCAATTAAAAATTTTCAAGTGGCAAGTCAAGTCCCTGTATCAATGCATTCAAATTAAATCACTTTGGTGACTTAATTCCACTTGAGTTCAAGTCAACATATTATAGTACAGACAAAATTCAAAGGAAAATTGTCATTGAATATTTGAACAGGCAAACAAATAGTTTGTACATATTGAAACATATTACATTCATTTTTTCTATGATTTACTTTAAGAATATTTCAACAAAATCTTAAAAGAAAAAAAATTAGACTTGTTTACAGATGAAACACAGTGTTTTTTTATTTTCAATATAAGGATATTTAAAATTCCTGTAAGTGATCTTGTTTTATTATTTTTAAATATTGTTTTATTATTTATTTAGAATATTCTTTTTAATATGATAACCTTTGACAAAGTTTCACCTTTACAAATTATTCTTCATTGTAATGTACTGTATAATAATAATATAAAATCTATTTCATGGAATTTTATTAATACTGGTATGTACTTTTTAAAAGTTGAATAAATTATTATTAGTAATCATTTAAAATTATTGTAATATTTTATTATCGTCATAAAATATAGAATATTCAAAAAATATATAACTTTGTAAAATATTTTTACATGAATAATTACAATAATTGTAATCATAACCTACATTTATTATTCTATTATATATTTCATTAAATTAACATTTAACTTTGTAAACAATAAATGGCAGTAATTTTCAATTTTATGCCCAGTTCCTAGACTTTAAAAAAATTTCTTTTAGTATTCATAATATTCTTTACAATATCTTTCAAACAAAGATTATTTAAAAATATCCTGCATTTTTTGTCTTCAAACAGTATTTGAGAATTCACTTACATCACAAAAATGTAGGTATAAATGATAAAATTATCTGGTATAAAATAAATTTAATCTAAAAAAAAAAACAATAGTACGAAGCACATTTTTTCATATACTATTAAAAGTAAATATCTAGTTAAGAATTTCTTAACCAATATTTTCTCATAATTTTGAATATTTTGTAACATCCTTATGGATGTTACAAAACAATCAAAACAAAACAAATGATATTTTATATAAACAAAACATCATCATTTTTCTAATTTCAGTTTTATTTTATTTTTTAAAAACTTTTCAATTCAGAAATTTTTTTAGATTGTTAATAACAACTTATTGTTTAATATCTAAATTTAAATTCTTAGGAAAACTACCATTTTTAAAGTTCTTATTATAAAAAACTTTTAAATTTATTTTATAAAGGACCATTAACAGTGGGATTTTAGAAGAATGATAATGCTTTTGACCCAGTTAACCGGTCATCCTCAGGCATCAGAAGTCAAAAGTGGAGTGCTAGTGTTGGGTAGTCAGAGGGAAGGATCAAGGGATAGATTTGAATAAAGTAAACAAGTGAGGAACTGAGTGACAATTAGTTATGTGCCGGATTGTTAAAAATGTATATCCGCGGATATGGATACAGATACGGATCATTAGTATCTAGATCCACGAATACAGATAAGGATCTCCACTTTCGTACTCAGTCAACACTGGTGCTTGTGACCTTGGACTGATAGTTGACGTTTTGCATTAGTAACGTGACGTGTTTTGACTTGCACTGCGCGTGTTTTTGTTTATAGTTTAGTGTGACATGGGATAGCATAGATTACGTTTGTATCTTTGGAGAGTGTTGAGTTAAATTAAAATAAAAACAATGTCGACAAAAAAGTTTAGTAGTATGATATGGAAATATTTTATGATAGTAAATGAATTTTGCATGATAAAATTTTTGCAATATGAATATGTCAAATATGTGATTTTAAGAAATAAAAAGTGATTTGAATTGAAGTTATTAGTATTTTATTGCTACCTATCTTTAAAATTTCATATAAGTAATGAAATTCATTAAGATAAAAGATCCGTTAAAGATCCGCTAATAAGTAACGGATACGGATCTTTTTTCCCCACGGATACAGATATCCGGCATATCACTAGTTACAATGGTGATGATTGATGTGACAGAGTGAGGAAACAGTGCCAGGCAAGTGATAGATAGTCCTTGTCACAGATGTTTATGCACAAATTGATAACAGACCACTTATAAATTTCACACCTCTCTATAATGTCATGGAAGGGGTGGAAGACAATTACGATTTTGGCTGCATGCCAACCTATCTCTAGTAGACTGGCAAGCAGTCAAGGTGTTTATCATGAATTGGTTTACATCATGGAATGCAGTCACATCAACTACCCCTATTTGTTAACTTTATCTGAATCTATAGCTTTGTCCTTCCTTCCAACAGTAGCATCCCAAAGTGCCCAAAGATCACTCATTAACAGGCTGTAAATATTGGCATTTTTCTAAAATCCCACTGTTAAAGATGTAGCAATTAGTACAAAGCTAAATTATCACAGTGACTAGTATATCATTTTTATTTTATAAAATTAGCCTAAACAAAGCTATTCTAGTATTCACCTACAATTTCATTTTTTGATATACTGTCCTGTGTTAATAAGTTATACAGTAGAACCTCGAAAACTCGGCCTAATGTGGACCGAAGGGTGGCCGAGTTTGTGAAAATGCCGGGTTATCGGGAATGGGGTTAAAAAAAATAAGTACGAGTGTTTCCTCAGAAAATACTGTACTGTACTTGTATGTATTGTTTACTTGA